>NW_025788877.1:0-9114 GCF_021130785.1 Homalodisca vitripennis
ATGTAGAAACAGATGTGATATTAACTGGAAAATAAGAATTTTCAATGAAACGGCCAAGAAAACGAAACTTCAAATGCTTAACATTTTTGCGACAACTGTAAGCAGTCACATGTACAAACAAAGGTTAAATTTAAAAAACCGATTTAAAATAGGATTTTTCAGTTCTCGACCTCTCAAAATTGCTAATTACGAGTTTTATTACAACAAATTTAAAAGAAAGTTTGATCCAGATTTGAATCTGGTGTTACATGGATACAGACAGTTATTTTCTAGAATTGAAACGAGACCCTTTTAAAAATTATTAAAAAAATATAAGGAGACTTTGATACAAGTGATTATCCAAAGATCTAATGTTTTCCCTACTAAAAATAAGAAGGTAATAGGGAAATTCAAAGACAATTGAACGCGAGATTTTTAGAAGAATTTTGGGGTTTTAAGATCAAAGATGTACTCGTACAAATATCTAGACAAAAATCCATTAGGTGAAAAGGGAAATTTTAAGAGAAGCGTTGTAAATAAAACAATAAAAAACGAAAACTTGAAGAGATGTTTGTTCGAAGATAAAAAAGGGAATTTAGGAGATACGTAAAAAAAAGCTATAAACATGAATTGAAATACCATCACTATAAACAATTTAGCACTGAACGCTAAAGATGATAAGAGAATCGTTCTAGAAAATAAGATCGATACAGTCCCTTTTATGGCTATAAAAATGAAGCAAAATCGATATTTTAGACGAATTAAATAAACTTGGAAACTTTGAAAATTGTAGAAATAACCGGAAGTGTTTACAATATGAATTGAGAAAGTCAAAGCTAAATTTTTTCTATATAAAATGGAGTCTCAAATGAAATGTACAAAAATGTCAAATTTAGACTTTTTGAAGAATTTTCTAAAAATAAGAAAACCAAAGATGGATTATACTATTATTGTAAAGATTGTAATAAGAAATATAGAAAAGAATTATATGATAAAATGGAAAAATTAAAACTTTAAAGAGAAAGAATGCACACGCGTAAAATAGTTAAGAATATTTTCTGAATTTAAAAATTTGGCATTATAGAAAAAGATAAAAAACAAGCATATTGTAAAGAATGTATTAAACAAATCTTTGCTAGACCAGTTCATTGCGTATGCGGAAGAGAAATTCCAACATTTCTATAGTCTTAAAAGACATTTACAAACAAACTATCAAAATTCGAATGTTTAACATTTTCATCGTGTAATTTAGATATTCTATAAATCAGTCGAGATTCTGCCAAATTTGTAGTAAAAATGATTTCCTTTTTGTATAAAATTTTTCAAAGATTCTTTCATTTGGTTGTAGAGATTGATAGAATTTGGTTCGTCATCAATGAACAAAATCTCTAATTCAGGATAATTTATTTTTAGATGTTTTTAACGGTTTGGTATTTCTCGTTTCTGAGCTCTGATAACGTAATAAGGCCTTTTCCCACATTGGAATTCTTCTTAATTAACACAAAAAACATGGTTTTTTTTTTCTTATCAAAATCTTTACATACCATATCTCTCTTCATTAATTCCATTCGCAATTCTTGATTCTCTATTTTCAATGATTTCATTTCATCTTTAATTTGTAACTGTTTTATTTCATCTTTTAACTGCTTATTTTCGTTTTCAAGTTTGTACACACCAAATTTCCCGAATGCTTGGTAAACATCTCCGTAACCCATTGTTGAAAGCTTTTTGCTTCTATTTTATGAGATCTTAAAATTAACAAAATAAAGTCCTGATTCATTAATGAAAATAGTATCTTTGTGAATATATGCGAGGTGGCCCTCGAGGGCTACCTTATCTTTTAGATAAAAGTATTGAGATTTGTCCCCTTTCATCGACATTATTTCTAATCGCTTTTTTCTGTATTGTTATATTCCAATATTTCTGCAACATCTTTAGCCTTAAACCAAATTTCATTATTTTCGTCAACAATTGTAAAGATATTTTGCTTTTAAAATCTAAGTTGGATTATTGAGCAGGTCTACAACTGACTCCATTTAACTAGTAATTTTTATTTTGAGAATAAAGCCCAGATTCATTAATGAAAACAGTGTTATTTTGGAAGTTTTTAAGGTAAAGCTATTTATAGCCCCCCTTATATTTAGATTAAAATAAAGTTTTTATCATCTTCGCAACGTTTATTCTGATCGTTTGCATAGTATTTTCATATTGTAAAATTTCTGCAACATCCCTTTTGCCTTAAACCCGATCACATTGTTTTCGTCTACAATCGTTAAGATATTCGTGTTATCGAATGTAAGTTGATTATTTCTTAAGAATCTATGACTGACTCCATTTAGAAAAGAAAAAATTTAACAAGCTATTATTTGAGTGTAAAGGTCGAAAATAGTGTCTGGATGTAATTTTTTTTAAGAGTCGCGATTCGATACCCTTGAAAATGTATATCTTTCTAGTCTTTTCTTGAAAGTTTAAAGGTAAGAACGATTCGTTCCCCCTAGAAAGACGTGTTTAAGAATTTTAAATGTTTGTCTTAATCCACTACCATACTTAGAACTTTTAAATCGTATTTATAGAGTCTTCCTCCAGAAATATTTTGTAAATCGTTAGAATCTACATCAATTGTGCTGTTAACAACTTGTTTAATAATCTCTAATATTTATCTTCGTCTTCTGTATCTTTTAAATATATTCGTTAATTTTAACATAGCATCCCATGCAAGACTGGGAGCTGTTGATAGTGTGCTGGATCAAGTTTATAGCAATTCAAAACAAATATTCCTAAAATTTTCAAAGATATCAGCGAGCAATAGAACATCTTGAAAAGTTTTTAGAGATCGGAGTAATTTCCTAGATTTTTTACTTTTAATTTGTTCCATACATTTAAGTAGTTTTGAAAATCTTTCTCAAAATATCTCTCGTCTGTCAAAATGAATAGAAATCTTGAATTCTCAATCTTCTGTGTAATCAATTTTTCAATACTGTCGATAAATTCGTAAGGAAATATCCTTTTCCAGATAGAATTTTAAAGATTTCTTCTTCGTCATTTGGTTTTGTCTATCTAGAATTCCCGTTCAGACCATCTTGTATAAAATGATTTGTATTTTTGAAATCATCTTTTTTGAAGGTTTTTTAGCTAACTTTTCTATAGACGATGCCATAAATCTGAACGTATCCTACGAAAGAAAAACTTGATTGAACTTTTCTTGGTTTATCATCTTCAAACTCAAATCCCATATCCAGAATTTACAGAATAATTTTATATATTTTCTCCATCTGTGTTTGCGATCAAATCAACATTACCATACAGTTTTGCCAATTCTTATATGTACAAATGAAGTTGTTCTGTAACATGACATGATTGTGGCAGGAAAACTGGAATATTTTTTGAGGAAATTATGAGATTCAAGATACAAGATAAATGAAGGGCAGCAAGCCAGCCTCGAAATTTACCTGTTAAATGACAATGATCTCGTACTGTTTTTTTTCCCTGTTTGATTATCAAAAACCCTCACATTCACAAATATGGCAAAGATTTGATATTTTTATATGCCATTTCTTCTTCTTCGGTCAATTTCATAGGTATTTTTATTCTTATAATTTATAACTTTTTAGCTATGTATTTGCGATAATTTATTAAGTTCTTCAAACAATTTTTGCAGGAACATTTGGGCAAATCTTCTTCATTTTTTGGCTCGATAACATATCGGCTTGTAATTACGATTGGTCACATTAGACAACTAAGTATAGAGAATAACCATATGGAATGTGCTTCTGAATCTTGGTTGTGATCGAATTTTGCGAATGTTTTTTGCATGTGGGAATCTTCTCTAATATGCTTTCAAAATCCATATAAGTAAATAACGTACGGATGAAAAATTTTCTTTTGATAATTAGATAAATGTTGTAGTTTGTACCTGGAAACTGGTCATAATTGGCTTACAAACTTCGTGTTGTTTTTGCAAATTTTTTCTAAATGATCTTGTAAATCTCCAGATTTGTAGAAATGGCTTAAACATCTTCTACAAAGAAATTTTTTATTTTTACACTAAGATAACTGAGAAAATACAAGTTATGTTTAAATTCTGTTATCAAAACATAATGAAAATTTGTCATCTTTGGTTTAACAAACAATAAATCGATTTCTAACTCGGTCATCATAAATTTTCTGAAATTTGCAACGGAACAATATTGAGTTTTTCATCAAAACTATAGACATTTACAGACATTTTCGGATAATTATACTTTGCTTTTACTGCTCTTCGTTTTTCAAATAATTGTATATCTTTTATAAAGACATAGGAATAGTCTAACCCATAAAATATCTCGTCATATACAAAATTTTCATATTGTTTTGCTCTGTCCTACATGAGTTACTGGTTTTTCAATAGCACATCGGATAGAATAAATAAAGCAATAATCATCATTATTTTTGATATTTTTATACAAAGCATTTCTTATCTTTGATTTTCTTTGGTAAAATCTGATATATGATCCAGCGTTCATAAATACGTAGATTTATTAAGGCTTCCAAAATCATTTGGTTTACACAGCGTTTTAAAATTTCCATCCAGAACCTTTATTTGGGTGAATTAAAATTCGTTTGTTCTCGATGTGTTAATTTAATTAAATTGCTTAGTAATAAAGTCGTTTATGTCCAAAGATTTACGTCATGCATTTTATAGTAAAATACATTGGTCAAGTTTGTGTTTTCACACCGTTCACTAAAGTACCGGTTCCGTAATTCGCATTCTAAAGAGAGAAAGCCCTTCATATTTTAAACGTTTTCATGAAATTTTTCGTATTAAACTTTTAATTTCTGGACGCAAAAAAGAAAGATATTTGTAAAATTGACATGAAATTTTTATTTAAATTCGTTTAAAATGTATTGCTTGAAAAGACCATGGATAGTAAAGGATAAAACTTCGACATCAAAGATATTTTCTGGTTTCTCATTAACGCGTTTTGTCAATTTCTTCGATCATTTCAGGACTTAGTTTTAAACGTTTGTTTCAATGGACAATTTTTCAGCGATTGATTTGAGATTTTTTCATCGTTAAATAGACTTGTAGAACTTTTTAAATTTCCTTAAAATTTTTCTTTAGTTCACTGCAAGTTTTTTCTATATTGTACATCTTTCATGATCGACAATTTGATTTTTCTTTAGCCCAATTCCCTCAAATAATATTAGTTCTTTCTCATAAAGTTCTTTTGTTTTTTAGATGATTTCTTCGAATTATAATGCCGAGTAAAGTGATGTTTCAAAAACATCTTTTTTGCAGTATGGGCACTCTATCTTTTTTTTTTTTCCGCTCCATTTTAAATAGGGAAAATTTGAATGTTGCCAAGTTATTACTATTTAGTGAAAATATCTTTTTATTATAGCTGAAAAATAGCAATAATTCAGTAGATTTCTAAGGATTTTTATCAAAATTATTGATAAAAATCAGCACAAAGTTATGGTTAAACAGACATTTGATTCTTCTATTTAAAGAAGACAAATTTGTTTAACTAACACTGTGAAAAGTGGAGAATTTTTTACTAGAATTTTACACAAATCCAGCACAAATTGTAGTAAAAACAGCTGTAGAATTCTTCTAGTTATATATAGAAAAATCTGTAAACTAAGACTTAAAATTATTGAAAAAAATAGTATAGTTTATAGTAATAAAAGTACTTTTATTAGTTAATATGTGTGTGGTGTGTGTGGATATAAAATTGGGGGGGGGGGTGGTGTGGGTGTTTTTTTATTTCTATATTGGTTTGTAGGGGGTAATTTAAATTCTAATAATACTATTTTTTTCAATAATTTTTTTCTTTAAACTTTTCCAAATTTTACATTAATATTTTAATATATTTTACAACAGAAATTTTCCGAGAAATATCGTTCACATTATCAGCTTTAAAGCTAAAAATTCGCAATAATTAGAGAAATTCAGTAGATTTTCAGGATTTTTTTCAAAAAACTCTATGTATAATATGCAACCTTAAGATCTGTGGTTTTGACCCTAAAAAACCACGTTTTTAGGGTCAAAACCCCGGTTTTTTTTGTGTATATTTGGAAGTATAGAATTTTGATTTTTCACCATTAAAAGTGTAGAAGTAAGTGAATTTTTTTTCTATGTAAATGGCGCTGTTACAAGAGTTGAATATGGTTGGTGATTAAAAGTTTCAAAGAATACAAGAGATTAATAGAATTAGAAGAAAAAAAGAAATACAAAATTTTGAATCTGGAGAAAATGAAAGATCAAATACCGGGTTTACAATAATTGCCGGATTTGGAATATTATAAAGTACACTTGCCAAACATATTTTTGAGCATGTTTTGTGAAGAAAAAAAGTATTAAAGAATAGAATAAAAAATGAAAAATTACACTTGGTTGGTTACAGGAAAGAAGAACTATTAAAGATAAAGGAATGTTGTTACAATTAACTTTGTAGAATAAAGATTGTCGAAGATTTCTGGATTTTTTCATTAAAACAGCTTAGAAATGTAGAAGCCTACAATGAACAGTAAAACAGCTATAGAATCGGAGTTTATTTCCATTCGTGGTTTCCTGTTAGATTTCTTATATACATGTTTATGGTTCAATGGACAGTATTTTACAATGAGATTTTCAGACTGTCCCAAAAGTGGTCTATAACCCCTTAACTGTTTTGATTTTACAGATTCGTTTATTGTCCTTTTAAACAGTAATTTTTCCCTTGGATTTTCAGTCTGTCCCAAAAGTGGTCTAGAACCCTTACATTCATATCTACTTATATATATATATATATATACTATATATATATATATATAAATATATATATATAAATGTAATATCCAAACCAATAACTACAATTTCGAATTTTCAATCCTAACAAATTGAGAAAGACGCCATTGTTTGTTAGTTTTGCTTCTATTATTCAACAGATTGTATTGAAATTTTACATGCCTTTGTTTCCCTATATTGAAATAAAGCTTTATACAAAATTCCATGTCCATTAGTCAGTTCCGTTTTTCGATATATTGTTGCAGACATAAATAACATTACCGTAATATTTAAACAACGCACATGATCCTTTAGACAAACAAACAAATAAAAGAAATGTAATATATGACCATATTAAGTGTTTTAAAAAATAAGCTACTAAGTGGAATTAAAAAAAATAGCATAAAAAGTATGTAAAATAATTGTAGCGTCCATCTATAAAGTTTTAGTTTATCAATATATAAGAGACTATGAATAAAAAGGAGACCTGCCCGGCGTAAAATAAGCCCTGATACGCAAACCAGGACTGTAAAATACTAGCGGAAAAATAGTTAATATTATGTAGATCATTCCCAAAACTCTATAAGAAATACGATAAGTAAATAATTTGTAACTCTTATAAAATGAAACTTTAAAAATGAGGAAAACAAAAATTTGTAAATATAAAAATGCAGCTATATAAATGTAAATATACCATTTCCAGATAATTATAACAAATATTAGCACCTCATTTAATTTTACATTATACACACATAATACAAATGCAATACTTTGCGAATTTTATATCATAGCTATATATTTTTATTATGTAAAAGTTCTGTATTAAAATAGGACTGTACTAAAATAGCCACTTATAAACATTTTAAAATATTTCCCCGTAAATTGTAATTTCCGGAGATTAGATATCTATAATTGTAAATGTATTAATAAATGTATTAAATTTGTTATCTTGTCTGAGGATTCGAAGAGGACTTTATAGCACAAAACTCATATTGAATATTTTTTATATGAAGGAGTGCTAAGAAAAATTATACGACTATGTTCGTGGGAATTTACAGGAAGACGAACGATATGATAGGAATTAAAACAATTTAAAGACTCATGAAATACATTAGTTTTGTGTTCAGATGAGGAGCAATTCGATCATGCCCACAGCGCTTAACTTATTGACGGACCGTAGATTTAATATTGTGGGATCTATGGACGGCTGTCCCATGCAAAGGGCAAACTCCCCCGCAAACAAGAAGACATAATGGAATATGGTCAGATGGGAAAAAGATTTTAGTTTTTACTGCGCAGGATAAACTGTTGGACTGAGTGGTACTATACGATATTTCTATAAAAACGTAGTATTGAAACTCTGTCCGCTTTGATTTAAAAAGGTTAAAAAAAGTTCCCTCCCTCTTCTCTCTAATAGAGAATAACAAAGAAAAGTGGCAACAATCTAAGTCCAATAGAGTAATTAATATTAATGAAAATCTCGCATCGGAGGCGGTCGCTGATACTCTCGCCTACCATTTCTGACTTTCCTGTCTCTATAGAAGCAAATTAACGGCCTCTAAGCGTAATAAGAATGCTTCTTTGAGCTTTTTGTCCTAAGCGAATAATATAACAGAGAATTTTACATATTTACCAACTTCAGACTAACATGGCTGATTCTGTCTCACGATGGTGTTGTAAATCAATATTTCAGAAACAGTGTCTTCTTTAGCACCCGTCCTCCCTACACTACCTAAACTAGCAACACCTCATTTAATGTGTTTTTTTATTTTGACTATATAACGCCTTATGTTGTTCCTGAATTTAGTTTGTATGGAAAAGTAAATATTCCACGCTCCTACTTTGGTAAAAAAAATGCATTGTATGCCATCTTTGAAAACTAAGAAAGTGGTATTTGACATAAACATTCTATCCATATATCCAGGACCTTGGAAGCCTGGCCCCCGAGTCCTTCTACTGGAGTGATATGGAAAGGAAAAAGAAAAGAGGAAACTTCTCTAAATTATTTTCACTATCTTAATACAGTTTACAGCTCATGTAAATGTGTGGAAAGTATATCTAGGCCCTAAGAATCAATTTGGGCCTAGTATAACAAGTATAAATAAGCTAAAGATGGATACTGTCCCTACTGTACAAAAATTATTGTCTTTAAATATGCTTGTTAATCCATTTAAATTACAGGCAAGGTGAGATACTTGATTACAATAGTTTATAGAAAAAGAATCAGTTTTCTTGAAATAGATTGTAATACTAAAACTTATTTAAATTAAAAGTGTAAAAAATTTTAAGATGGTTCGTATTTTTTATATGAATGTATGATATAAACGATCATATACTGATAGGTTTGAATTAGTATTGTTTACTATTTTCGGTGAAATTCAAGAACT
>NW_025788878.1:0-8628 GCF_021130785.1 Homalodisca vitripennis
AATTAAAAATTTTCAAATGAAAAATTTCTAAATAAAAAACTCTTAAGAAAAAGATAAATTAAATTTACTTCTCTGGAATTTGTTTTAATACGATACACTTTTTTAAACTTTTAAAATGCTTTAAATTAATTTTAGATCGAAAAAATTCTTGTTTTTGTACATTCAACCCATAGTTTTGCCAATTTTTTTTAGTAAGAAAAAATGGGGAAAAAATCCCAGAACCAAAGGTCAATTAAAATTTTAAGTTACAATTTTATTTTTGGGCCCCCCTTCGAACAGAAGACGGTAAAATTTTATATTCTCCCGGAGATAAAAAAAAAATTTCCGCCATGACGAGTAATAAGATTAAATGCACATCACACAAGTATTTTTGCGTATAAATTAAGTTTCGGCAAAATGTAAACCACAAAAAAATTTTGACAGGTGTTTAGGATATTATATAATTAAAGTCAAGTGTTAAAATTTCTATATTTTTTTATCGGAATTTCCTCGTTCCATTAAGATTCCTTTTTAACATATATGTAAAAATGTAAAAAACCCGGAATATCCCATTATTGACCCGAACTCTAATCTAACGAACCGTTTTTTCGAGCACGAATTAAAAACCGTCAGATAGACAGAAAAGAGGGAAAAAAAAACGTCCCAGGCTTAGATGTGGTTTGCAACGCCAGCCAATTGCATAATCTGTGGTCCATTTGACACATTTTCCGAAAACAAATTTTGCCATGCAATAGTCCACAAGGCGTTTTACTACCAACACAACCCTTTTCATTTATTAGCAATTCACAGTTACCCGACTTAATGCCTAGCTTTAGGTTGGCAGGCCTGTCGGGGGCAAAAAACCGCGAAATGGACTCGGGGAGTTGGCAGCCTGCGGGCTGTGAGAGTGCAGTTGATCTGTTCTGTAAACTTGTTCACTCAACATTTGAACTCGGTACAACATTCCTCCTACACTCCGCCATTTTTTTAAAACTATCGTTATAAATAAACTAGACTGCAAACTACGTGTGCGTGTCCTCCTGATTTAGATGAATTCTAAACTGGGATCATGAGCATTCACTTTTTCTTTTAGTCTTGTAATAACTTAAATGCTACAAATGTTGAGAGTGCAACTTCATTTCACCTTGCCCCTTAGTGCAGGTGTAAAAATCTGACACAGTCTCGACTAGATACCTGAGATTGGAATAAACGTCCGTCTGAAGGATCCAAAAGTCTTATTTTAAGAGGCAAAGTTGGATGAGAAACCCTCACTAACTCCTAACCTAGAGAACAACTGCTTAAAGGTGATTTCCAAATTCTCACAATGAATTTTTTTCTATCGTTTCGACGTCAGAGACACCTAGGACTACAAAATAATCTAGATTAAGCCCGTGTTGTCATTGTCTCATCAGATATACAATTGAGGTGCACGATGTTCCAGACACGATATCTCATTACGGTGGAGCAAGGTCTGAGACGCATCAGATTTCAGACGCTGCACTAAGCGGAAGGTGAAATGGAGCTGAACTAAAACATTTATTTTGAATCATTTGTTAGCTCTTCCCACCATAGCTACGTTATGCGTAGAACAACACAGGCTAACATGAATTATAACGTTATTACTCGCAGTCTCACGACAAAATTATATAATGACATTATGAACAGATTTTATGGTTTAATTCAGTAAGTAATGATTTATACAATCAACTTTAAATTTTAAGGATTGATTCAAATAATTTTTCCTGTCCTAGCAAGCTCTGTAATTAGCGGGGGTTTTGGGAAAGTCACCTTTAAGCCGTTGGTGTCCAGGTTAAGTGTTAGAGAAGGCTTGTCAGCTCTAACTTGGCCTGGTAAAATTAGACATTCATTATACTACGTTAAGTTATTTGTCAACCCTACCCCCTTTTTACGTTGGTTGGCCTAGGAAAAGTTAAATAATTCGTACATAAATAGAGAAAAAGAGTAATCTAATAACACCAATCCAAAATGTCAAGAAATTGTTGGATATTAAAAGACACTATGTGTGCTTAACAAATAATACTGGATGAGATTGTTTATCCAAAAACCCCATTATATTTACAATTTTATACATTGAGGAATAAAAAATTTTCAAAACATTATTTTCACTACGAAATCGTGAATTACTTCTAAAAAAAAGAGGAACTCCAGGAAACTACCATATTCAGCAAGAGTTTGAATAAAACTGTTAACAAAGATCTTTTTGTGACAATTTCATGATAGTTGGTTCCTGATGCGTTTTTCTGTTTGGGGTCTCCAACTAGTTCCTAGAATTGCTGCACCAAATAAAGTTTGTGATGTGGACTTCTCAGAATGGGGATCTAGAATATCCCCAAGAAGGATTTGTGATTCTGCCGCAAGTATCCCGGTAATGATTTCGTTGGAGGTCGTAATTTTTCTATGTAACTCATATGAACTTGATAACATTTATTCTATGCATGACATCACTAATCTAGTGGATGTTGATGTTTGGATTTCATATAATAAAAGTTAGAGATTCTTGATTACGTAGCTGTCCTAGTTTATGGATCTCCTTCAGCGAAACATTTAAAAGGATGCCAGAATGAAGAAAATTCTGTTGACCCAGTGATGATGAACCTGGAGAGATCTCTTCAGCTAATAAAAATTTCAAAAAGTCTGCAATTTTTTTTAATTTAAAAGAGGCCGTTTTCCCTTTTTAAAGGGGTATTCTACCCGTCCTCATGCATTGGCCTGTGCAAGGACAGAATAAGGGTGAGAGTCGATACCATAAAAGGTCTTTGGTATTGATGAAATTTCTTCGGTCACAGTTATGATTTCAACCTGCTATCTATAGCATGAACTATAATCAGACATTTTAAACCGCTAGGCAGCACTCCACATATAGCATTGCAGTCCAATTAAAGGTTAATGATTTCGGAAAAATTCTCTTTAAATTTTCCAATATAGGTCTACCAAGTAATAAGCTATTCATAGTTTCGGCAGTCCCCCAGAAACGCTTCCTATTGTCGCACATACTATAAAATACTAACTTTTAAATTCTGCTCACAATAAAACGTATGTGTGATCTTACATGCAAGCGCGGTCATTCAACACCATTGCATTCAAAAACCCCGAAGCTGGCCAATTAGCATTATCAATGTCAACGTTCTCTACATTCATAACGGTTCTCAAGGCCTTTTACCAAGTCTCCATCAGGGGAAAACAATTATATTAATAGTTCAACAGCTTTAGTTCAGGAATGTGTTTGTAAAGTAAAATCGCTGAAAAAGGTATTGTGAACAATGTAATCCAGGATTTCCAATCAAATCCGTGACTTGAAAATGTATATTGTTAAACAAATATTTTTTTATTTACAATGCTTTCAACAGTCACTAAACATATATACAGGCTATATTAACCTTTGCTATAATAATCTTATATATTTACACGAGTAACTTACGTGAATAATAAATCGTGTGATAGTTAAACCTTTTGATTACTATTAACGCCATTAGGGGGAAAAAGTACCTAACAGAGGAAAACGCCTTATCTCCGGTCATTTAGAATATATTATGTGGAACTAAATAGCAATATTCCATCTTAAAATACAGCGTGTGCCAGAAACTTGTTTCTTCAGTTGTAATTTTACAATATTTATTAACTGAATAAATTAATAACACAAAGCATGTATACGTAACGTTCGAAACAAAAAAGGATTAAATACAAATTATGAAGGCACAACCAAATAGGTAATAACTAAAACTACCTTAAACCATATAAACAATAGAATATTAACTATGCTAAGTCCAAAAATTTTTTTTCAGTAAAATGTTCTATTCTGATTTACATGAATAATTGAGACTAAACAGGAACAATACTACATGAAGTAGAGGAATATGCCTTGATACCAATATAAAACACATGTTAAACAATTATTGTTGACCCTTAAAGGCGCCAAGTATTCGTGACAGCACTGATGATAACCAAAAGAAATTACAATTACACACAAAGAGAGTGGAGAAGTTCCCTTTTGAACTGTAGAGGGTTGTTAACTTAGTTAACCCAGGTCATGTGTCACAGCATTTTCCTCTCTCAGATTTCGAGAGGCCTCTTTTTACCCCATTCTCATGACTTACTGGCCTGTGTCTATCTTATCAAAACACAAGGGGAGGAGTCGACACAAGATCGACATAAAACGTGCTCAACACAATATCGACATAAAATGTGTTTACTGCCACAGACAGGATTCAACCAACGCTCTCTGTAACTCAGATACAAAGTCTGACGTCCTAGATCATTCGGCAACCGTCTCTCCCTCATGTTTAAATTTCCATTGTGTATACCTTATTATAAAATGCTTATACTTTAACTGCCATGTATTGATAGTTTATCGTAATATATTTATAATTATAATAATATTACTTGTTAATACAGTTATATTATAAATATAGATGATTTAAAACAGCGACGGTAAAATTAATAATGTATTTGTAAGGGGAATAACTTTCTTAAACCCTTACAAATTGTGTGAATATGTAAATTACGTTTTTGTATGATTACAGGAGTCAAGTCTGTGACAGCGTCAGGTGCCAGATCCACTAAGAGTAAGGGCGATCTAAGCTTAACATTCCCATCAAATCAACGTTTCCCCACCATAGCTAAGTAATGTGTGAAAAACACGGATGCTCCTCCGTGCTTAAAGATCGTCTAAATATCGTAGTGCACTCAGCTGTTCATCTGATGAAACAATAAGAACACCTTATCAATTAGAATACATATATTGTATATGTGAAACAATGTAAAGAGTTAATTTTAAGTTTGTGCGTCGCCGTACTTTTTGGATCTTTTCAGACGAACATGACTCAGACTCCCGGAGAGAAGGCCCGTGACAGTGTCGGATTTTCCCGTTCCAGAAGGTGAACTGGAACTAAATTTAACACTCAAAAATGTATAAGTAGTACTTAAAAGTCACAGTTAAAAATTTCACACTTCGAGTCAAAATCTTGACAAAATCCGTTCCATGTCGTCTTAACAGCAACAGATTTTATGGCACGGCGTTTGTCCACTTGCCGACGGAAAGGTCGTCAATGCCACACATATCGAGACGTCAGAAACCCGAGGGTTCCATCTGCAATTTTTGATTTTTTCATTTTATTGTATTAATGTGTACATTAAGCCTTTTTGTACTAATATATAACACAATCTTTGTGTAATTTTTGAACAGTTAATATTTTTTCAAGCAGGGAAATTTAGTTCCATCTGCATAAGTTGGCAAACTTGAGAACCAGACAGTTCTATCTGCAAACAGCTGGGAATAGTATTGTTTCATGCTGGGGAAGGTTATGTTGTCGTGTTAATGTGTTAAAAGTAATTTCATTGTGTGTTTGTAAACATATTAAAATGGATGGTGATATATAAATAAATGGATTGATGACAGTTTAAATGATAGTTTGTCAATAGAAAACATCAATAGTGATGATGAATATATACCTTCACCTGACGACAGTAACAGCGAGAGGATTGTATTCTTTCACCAAACCCAAAACGACGAAGACTTTGTAAAAGGTAATGAATATATTTTATTTGTTTATTTTAGATTTGTTTAGATTATATCTGTGGTCATTTTAATATCAAATATAGGGAGCTTTTCAGTAATTGACTATTTTTGACGGATTTTATAGTCAACCCTTGCAAAATCGCTTTAAAAATCTATGACATTCGGGCGCATTTCAACTGCCAGTTAGTGGGTTAACTGTTATATTTTAACAATGATTTGACGGTTATAAACAAAAGTTAGTCATCATAAAATTTTTCATGTTACTTAACTTGAAGTTTTAACATGGCGTAGGCCTAGTATGTCTCCATCTTGCAGAGAATAACAAAAAAACTACTGTTAAACTTATTATGTAACATGATGTTTTTATGCTTTGGCCTTTTAAAAAAGCTTTATCGTTGACTTTGGCTTTATGTTCTAACATCTTTTTGTTTATTTTCAGGTTGTTTGATGCAGACGACACGGATAAAACTTCCAGTGAAGCCCAAACGAACAATACCGATCCACGCTCTGGAAAATGAAGGAAGCTAAAAGTTTCTGTTTGTGATGTTACCCCAAAACAGTAAAACCAAAGTGGAAAAATAATCGATCTCTAGTTCCTTACAGTGAAACAGAATCAGAAAAAGACCCCACTTCTGATGAACTAACGCCGATAAAGGGAAAAAGAAAAAACTAGAAAAAGACAGCGGAATCCGAAGAATTGGAAGAAAAATGTTAGGAAGGAGAGGCGACAAACGGGTAGATCATACACCAGCTCATGTGGTAAGATTGTTCCCCTCAAAAGAACCTTCAACACTTTAGACTGCAAATGAAAATTTTAAAATGTGTAATAAAGTAAGCAAAGATGAGCGTGAAGCTGTTATGCTGAGCTATTATAAAATAGACCAAAAATGAAAAATATCATTTCATACTAAGAAATACAGAGTGCAAAATGTAGTAAGAACAAGGTGAAAAATAATCCCAGAAAAAGAATTCCTTTTCATATTTTTTACATATAAAACAACGAAAAGATTAGAGTTGTAAACAGTTTTTTCTCCAAACTATTTTAGTGAGTCAGAAGACCATTTACAATGTTCACAATAATAAGGACAAATCAAGTGAATTTACCGAAATCGGACGAAAGAGGAAAAAAAAACAAAAAGACAGGACGCAAAAAGCTGATAAAGATATTCTTAGGAAACATATTGAATCTTTTGCAAAAGTCGAGTCCCATTACTGCAGGGCAAAAAACAGCAAAAGAATATCTTAGCCCTGACTTAAATATCAGTAGAATGTTTGACATGTACCTTGAACATTGCAAGGAACTTAAGGTGAAACCTTATCCATATCAATTGTATAGATCTATTTTCAATAATGAATATAATTTGGATTTTTTGCTACCAAGTCCGACAGATGTGACTTGTGCGAAGAATACTCTATGTCCCTAAAAGAAAATCGAATGACAGAAGAGCTTGCTGCCAAATATGATGATCATATGTTAAATTTAAAACATTTATGAAAAAATGAAAGAAAAAAGACCGAGAGAGTAATGAAGTCGTTGTATGTTTTGACTTACAAAATGTTTTTTGCGCTACCTAGGGCTAACGTAAGCTGTTTTTTTACAAAAGAAAGTTGACGTATACAAACTTAACTGCAAAATTGCTCAAAGACAAAAAAGGCTATTGCGCATTTTGGCATGAAGCGCTTTGTGGTCGTTCTGGGAATGATCTTGCCCGTGCAGTGGTAAAAATAATGGAAAAAATAAGTTCAGCGTTTCCAGATGTTAAAGATTATATTTTGTGGAGTGACAGTTTTTTGTTCCCCAAAACAGAAAACTCTGTCATTTCATATGCCATTTCTTTATTTATGGCCCAAAAAAAAAAACATTGAACGAGTAACAATGAAATATTCACTCCAGGCCATTCATGCATACGGAAGTAGATAATGTGCATTTTCCAACATTGAAAAGGCACTCAAAGTAACTGAGGTTTTGGGCCCCTGTTTCTCTTTTAAGAGTAATCATCGCATTAATAAAAAGTCACCTTTTCAGTAATCCAAATGTTGACAAATGACTTCTTCGACTTCCAAGCACAAAGCAAGAACCTTGGTATCAGATTGCCCTTATATAAAGTGTCCCCAAATTCAATTTTGCCAATCTAAATTTTTATCAGTAAAGTTTTAAAACCCGCCATGATCCTTTGGAACCCTTTGGAAAATGCTTAATTGGTGAAAAAAAATAAGTCGAAAGATCTACAGGCGGCAACAATACTCTGCCGAGAATTCTCTGGGGAGCAAAAAGTTTTGTGGGGAGACAGGAAGAAATTACCTTCAGACAAGATTAAAAACATAAAATCTATGTGAAATGGATGTACAGTTGATGTAACTATTTTAAAACAGTTTTGAATTAAGGCCCTTTTGGGCTTTAAATATTGATTTGTACTCAGGGCAAAAGGTTCCATCTGCACGTTTTGTTTTTTTTTAAAAATGCCTTAAAAAATTTATTTTACTAATATTTCAATAAATGGGGTTTTTGTAAACACTAACAAATGTTATTTTTATAACCCCAGAATTTCTTTGTACAATATAAAGTTCCCTGCAGAAGGTCTTAAATTTAAAACGCTCTACTGTAAAATTTTTTTAAAATGCAGATAGAACCCCGGTTTGACGTCTCGAATGCCCCTCGTGTATGGTAATCGACTACAAGGTTAGGTGTTGTGGCGCCGAGCGCCGCTCCCCCCAGTTGTCAATAAAGGGTAACACGCGCCTTGACAAGGATACCTCGCCAGATTCCTCTAATATATCTCAAGTGGGCAGGGTGGGTCTCTGGTGCACTATCGCCCCTCTACGAAGACAAACCCTTTCCCGGTTACATCATAACCACTTTACGCATCGATAAAAATTTAAAAACATTCCTCAGCTCCGTCAGTAAATTTTGCGCATTGAATTTAATGGGTTAATTTTTAAAATTTTTCTGTAGATAACATCGTAAATGTCAGATAAACGAAATTATGACTAATAAAATTAGCCAGATATTACGCAGTGGTTTATATCATTAATGATAGTGAAATTATAAATTTAAAAAATTTTGTTACGATTTTTTTTAATGAAATAATAAAAAAATTCAGTAAAAAATAAAA
>NW_025788879.1:0-19227 GCF_021130785.1 Homalodisca vitripennis
ACTCAGTCAGTCTTCCAGCAGCTGTTGGAATAATAACATGGCCTGCTAACACACTTTGCTATAGGTGGACTGGTTCCTCCACCACGCATCTGATTGAGAGTTTACTGAACTCCAGTGAGCATCTCGTCGCCTAACTGGGATGATCCCTCATTTCTGGAGAAAAAGATTTTCAGAAAAGGCTACACCACATATTTCTCATCTTAAGCCTTGCTGGTGGTAATCCCGTTGATTTTGCTCTTATAGTCTTAGTAACGGGAGAGGATTTGGGTCCAGAGGCCTGAATTCTACCTCAGTCACCCTCTTCTGTCTCAAGTTTTCCTGTTTTCTGTCTTTATTTAAATTATATATTTATTTTATTTAAATTTGATTTCGGTATAATTTTATGTTGATTTAACTCATTGTGATTTTGTTTTTTATTTTCCCTTGATTTTGAACGGGTTCTAAATTCGGGTTGCAGGCGAGGGTTCTCCATTTTCTTTCATCGATAATGGAGATCTGAGAGGACTGGGAAGAGGGTGGTGAGTGGGTCTTAGTTATAAGGTTCGTTTTTATTCGTAGTTTTTGGGCAAGAGCATTCGTTTCATTAGCTGTTAGGTTTGATTTGCTATCTATGGTGTTTTTCTGTTTGAAAAAGGAAGCAGCTGTTGGTTTTTTTGCCCTGCAGATAGCCTGTTAAACTGTGAATCCAGTTATACCCACAGACTACCTGTCATCCATTAGACTGAGCTTCCTGTTCCGCCGTGAGAGTCACACAATCCAGCACTACATTCTGCAGAAAGTCCTGTTAAATTGTGAATCTAGTTAAAACTCTGAGTACCTTTCATCTACTAGAGTGAGCTTCTGTTCCGCCGTGAGAGTCACACAATCCAGCACTACATCCTGCAGAAAGTCTGTTAAATTGTGAATCTAGTTAAAACAGTGAGTACCTTTCATCTACTAGAGTGAGCTTCTGTTCACGCCGTGAGAAGTCACACAATCCTGCACTTTCATCCTGCAGAAAGTCTGTTAAATTGTTGAATCTAGTTAAAACAGTGAGTACCTTTCATCCACTAGACTGAGCTTCTGTTCCGCCGTGAGAGTCACACAATCCAGCACTACATTCCTGCAGAAAGTCTGTTAAATTGTGAATCTAGTTTAAAACAGTGAGTACCTTTCATCTACTAGAGTGAGCTTCTGTTCCGCCGTGAGAGTCACACAATCCAGCACTACATCCTGCAGAAAGACCTGTTAAATTTGTGAATCTAGTTAAAAACAGTGAGTACCTTTCATTTACTAGAGTGAGCTTCTGTTCTCCGCCGTGAGAGTCACACAATCCAGCACTACATCCTGCAGGAAGTCTGTTAAACTGTGAATCCAGTTACAACACAGACTACCTGGCATCCACTAGAGTGAGTTTCCTGTTCCATTGTGAGAGACACACAATCCAGCACTACAATCCTGCAGATAGCCTGTTAAACTGTGAATCCAGTTACAACACACAGACTACCTGACATCCACTAGAGTGAGTTTTCTGTTCCATTGCGAGAGACACACAATCCAGCACTACTACATCCTGCAGATAGCCTGTTAAACTGTGAATCCAGTTTACAACACAGACTACCTGGCATCCACTAGAGTGAGTTTCTGTTCCATTGCGAGAGACACACAATCCAGCACTACATCCTGCAGATAGCCTGTTAAACTGTGAATCCAGTTACAACACAGACTACCTGGCATCCACTAGAGTGAGTTTCTGTTCCATTGCGAGAGACACACAATCCAGCACTACATCCTGCAGATAGCCTGTTAAACTGTGAATCCAGTTACAACACAGACTACCTGGCATCCACTAGAGTGAGTTTCTGTTCCATTGCGAGAGACACACACAATCCAGCACTACATCCTGCAGATAGCCTGTTAAACTGTGAATCCAGTTACAACACAGACTACCTGGCATCCCACTAGAGTGAGTTTCTGTTCCATTGCGAGAGACACACACAATCCAGCACTACATCCTGCAGATAGCCTGTTAAACTGTGAATCCAGTTACAACACAGACTACCTGGCATCCACTAGAGTGAGTTTCTGTTCCATTGCAAGAGACACCACACAATCCAGCACTACATCCTGCAGATAGCCTGTTAAACTGTGAATCCAGTTACAACACAGACTACCTGTCATCCACTAGAGTGAGCTTCTGTTCCGCCGTGAGAGTCACACAATCCAGCACTACATCCTGCAGAAAGTCTATTAAATTGTGAATCTAGTTAAAACAGTGGAGTACCTTTCATCCACTAGACTGAGCTTCTGTTCCGCCGTGAGAGTCACACAATCCAGCACTACATCCTGCAGAAAGTCTGTTAAATTGTGAATCTAGTTAAAACAGTGAGTACCTTTCATCTACTAGAGTGAGCTTCTGTTCCGCCGTGAGAGTCACACAATCCAGCACTACATCCTGCAGAAAGTCTGTTAAATTGTGAATCTAGTTAAAACAGTGAGTACCTTTCATCCACTAGAGTGAGCTTCTGTTCCATTGTGAGAGACACACAATCCAGCACTACATCCTGCAGAAAGTCTGTTAAACTGTGAATCCAGTTACAACACAGACTACCTGACATCCACTAGAGTGAGTTTCTGTTCCATTGCGAGAGACACACAATCCAGCACTACATCCTGCAGATAGCCTGTTAAACTGTGAATCCAGTTACAACACAGACTACCTGGCATCCACTAGAGTGAGTTTCTGTTCCATTGCGAGAGACACACAATCCAGCACTACATCCTGCAGATAGCCTGTTAAACTGTGAATCCAGTTACAACACAGACTACCTGGCATCCACTAGAGTGAGTTTCTGTTCCATTGCGAGAGACACACAATCCAGCACTACATCCTGCAGATAGCCTGTTAAACTGTGAATCCAGTTACAACACAGACTACCTGGCATCCACTAGAGTGAGTTTCTGTTCCATTGCGAGAGACACACAATCCAGCACTACATCCTGCAGATAGCCTGTTAAACTGTGAATCCAGTTACAACACAGACTACCTGGCATCCACTAGAGTGAGTTTCTGTTCCATTGCGAGAGACACACAATCCAGCACTACATCCTGCAGATAGCCTGTTAAACTGTGAATCCAGTTACAACACAGACTACCTGGCATCCACTAGAGTGAGTTTCTGTTCCATTGCGAGAGACACACAATCCAGCACTACATCCTGCAGATAGCCTGTTAAACTGTGAATCCACTTACAACACAGACTACCTGTCATCCACTAGAGTGAGCTTCTGTTCCGTCGTGAGAGTCACACAATCCAGCACTACATCATGCAGAAAGTCTGTAAAATTGTGAATCCAGTTAAAAGAGTGATTACCTTTCATCCACTAGACTGAGCTTCTGTTCCACCACGAGAGGCACACCGTCCAGTACTACATCCTGCAGATAGCCTGTTAAACTGTGAATCCAGTTACAACACAGACTACCTGTCATCACGAGAGGCACACCGTCCAGTACTACATCCTGCAGATAGCCTGTTAAACTGTGAATCCAGTTACAACACAGACTACCTGTCATCTACTAGAGTGAGCTTCTGTTCCGCCGTGAGAGTCACACAATCCAGCACTACATCATGCAGATAGTCTGTAAAATTGTGAATCCAGTTAAAAGAGTGATTACCTTTCATCCACTAGACTGAGCTTCTGTTCCACCACGAGAGGCACACCGTCCAGTACTACATCCTGCAGATAGCCTGTTCCTCTTATTGTCACCTTCTGATCCTCATAGGGGTTGTTGGTGACGTAGAGCTTCAGTTCACAGTCTGCCTGGCCTTCTGTCATGGGAAGGAACACCACTCCCACCTCACACACCTTGCTATGTGCAAGCCTTACCACCTCTTGTACAAAGTCTGTATCTGTCAAACATTGCATCACTTTTAATGATTCTCCAAATAACCTTACTGACAGTTAATTAATTTTAACAATAATTATGAAAAATCTGAATTAATTGAAAATTATGTTAGCCCCTTAATGGCTTATTGCAAATGACAAAAACAAAAAATTCCTTATTTTTATTACATTTTTTATTTATTGGCCAATTTTAATTTTAAAAATCACACATATTAGGTAGTTTTTTTTTAATTTTTTTAAGCTAAATATGTCCAAAACTCACCTAAATATGTTTTTTAACTGATTTTGGTTGAATTTGACATAGGTCTTATAAATGAATAAAAATCAAGGTACATCACTTTTTCATGTATTATTTACACACAATTATTTGTGAATACTGGTTTTAGTAGTTTTTTTTTTCAGTATTGTAAACCTTGAAGCAGGGAGCTGCAATGTTTCTGCACCATAGTCTCCACGTAAGCCAACAGTATAAATAAATAAATATATATCTATATTTTTAAAAAGTATGAAACACATTTAATACAATAAAAATTTGATACGATGGTGGATATCCTCTACACTTTCTATAACAACTGATATTTATTTGGACTGACAACTAGCAACCACTTTTGAGTAGATGACTGATTAAAGTTTACTCTGTTATTACTCATGAAGCAAAAATATTGCTGATTGAAATTTAAATTTCAAGGATACAGATAAAGCTATATGACAAAATAAAAGATATGGCACATATCACTGTAATAAAATATGCATAACATCAGTTAAGGACAAAACAGGACAAAATTAATATTACTTGGTATAACGGTATGTATAGTACAATTATGAGTATTTTATATTTTGTGCATATATAAGGTGTTTTTGCCAGAGTTGTTTTTTAATGCAGTATATCTGGTTAGGTACTTTTGTGTTCGTTGGTTTGGAATTTAAACGGTAAGTATAAAATAAAAAGTACAGTACAGAACAAGTACTGCATAAAAACACAAACAAGTAATAAACGATGCAAGCTTCCCCTTCTTAACTACAGGTCTTAAAATTATCTAACACTAAATTTATACAATGTAAATGCTCAATACCTTTACACTGTAAAACTTCTCTATCACATATTCGGAATGAAAATGCTTTGTGTTTGTTCCCAACAACTTCTATAATTACCTGAAAATAATAAAAATTATTACTGGACCTAAATACTGGAATGACAACCACCAATACTACTTGGAGGCGGTTGTTATGACGATTTGTGGGAGAACTGATATTCGGACGGTCTAACGTGACGGACTGTGGGTCTGAGTTACAGACCTGTCTGTGACCGTAGCACTTTTTATCATTACTGTGAACCTTGTACTATACCAACTCTCCCCTTTATTTAATATGATCCCAACACAGGGCAGTTGTCCATGAGGGACAGACAGAGTGAGGTGAACATGGGTATTGATCGGCCTCTTCTTAAAAAAATGAATCGAGTTTTAATAAATCAGACTTAACTTTTTCCCATTCTAATTTGGAACAGGATATGAGATAAGGAGCTGTTCTAGTACAAAATGGGAGTACGCCACACTATGTGTCGGGTAACAGGTTTCACTCAGCTTGCATGCAAAATTTCAAGTATAGCTCATTTCATTTTTAAAATGTCCTGACACAGAAATAGACAGACAACCATATAGACAAGAAATGTTTATATCCCCTGGCAGAAAAAAGGTAAATTGTGCCAATCTATTGAAAGACAGTCTTCAAAGACCCTCAGCCAAATTTCATGGTTGGCAATGCGCTAATATAGAATTCATTCTTATTTAGGTAGACATGAATTTTCATTCAAAATTTGAAGTCTAGAGGTCAAAACTTTCTCAAGATATCTTACTCTATTACCTGGTAAAAACTAAGGAAACAGTAATTATAAATGTATTACAGAAAAGTATTAAACTCTTTTTATACTGAGTAAACTCTGACAATAATAAAAAATACTCAAGATGTTAAATTTCATTCTTAAAAATTAGGTAATTACTATAAGAATAAAACTCAGAACAAAAGATTTAGTATAGTAGCGCTATGTATGTTATAAAGAACATAGCTTTACCAAAAGTTTTTTCTAGCACACAATTCTCATATGAATGCAAGGTCTATTCTCTGGAAAGTTAAAGCCACAACTCATTACTATTATGAAAAGATTAATAATGACTGAATGAAGAATATTTATTGAAATTAAGCAACAAATAATAGCCAATATTAAACCCTGAGATGGACTTTTTAAAATTTAATAAAACAGATCAGTGTAGCAGTGAGCATCTGTGGCTTGGACTGTTCAGGCACCATCACACGGACCTGCAGCTCTTCTGTGAACGTCTTGAACCCACATCAAGAGAATTTCAATTGTGTGTGATTTGTATTTGTTTTGCGTGTTCTCCTGCTTAACCCTTATTCTGTCTATTTCCTACAAGTGGGTAATTTGGAGTATCCAAAAAGCAGAGAGAAATTTTTATGCTGGTACAGCACTGTACTCATTGCAGAGCAACCAAAAAAATTATCAGTATCGAACATTTTGAAGACTTAAGCTTTGAAGTGTGTTTCCTACTATAGAATACTCCCACAGAATCTACACTGAACACATTGCCTCCAGTAGACTGGGGATTTTACACATGTAGTCTTACTCCAGACTATGACCATAACTGCAACGGGTGAAAGTGTTTTTCACTGTGGACTTTATACCTTCTTTTAAAATAATAATACAGAGAGCAATATTTTATTAAATATGGATAATATTTTACTAAACAGGAAAATCAAATGTATCACACTGTATATTAATTGGAGATTTTTAAAAATAAAATAAAAACATTACTTAAAAATCACATTTTTATTTCTATACAAAATTGGTTTAAAAAGAATCTATTTCTTAAAATATACAAGAAAATAGATTCAATTAAAAGATTAAACTGCCTTGTAAGTAAATATATTGCCCTAAAAGTCAATCGCTGCAGATTCCTTTGGCAATTAAAATTCATTGAGGCATACATCTAATAACATTGATAAGACACAAAATGAAAGCTAACCGACCACTATGTAGAGGCTGCTAGCCCCAAAGAAATAACATCCTTGGCTTCATAAAGAATTCCAGTTTAAACTTGTAAAAACTGTGCCCAGATACTTCAAGCAGTTAATTTAGTATTAAAATTAACGTTAAAAACATAATCCCAACGTCAATAGTAGGCTATGTGGAAACCCTTTAGTCATGGGGAGAAAACAACCAGCCCCTAGGTCCTATGGCTATAGTCTCGCATGAGATTATACATACAAAAAAACTTTTACCAAAAGTACTTCAATAGTAGTTTTCAGAGTAAATTTCAAAAGCAATTTAAGCTAAAGCGTACAAAATAAATGAGATTAGATGAATACTCACGCCAATTTGTGTGGGCACGAAAGATATCCTGAAGCAGAACTCTGATTGCGACATGATGGAAAACTTGCTGGGTTCAAAAATGAAGGCAGACTGTGGCGTGGTATGGGTGGAGGTCACTGTGACCTCACAGTTCACCAATCCCATGTTACGCAAATGCAGATGCATACTTAAACTGGCCTCGGAGCCGACACACACATCATTGAACCGCAATATTTTCTGTTCCTGATGGAACACGATGTGTGGTTCTCCCTGATCAGAAATAGTTCATTCATTCAATGTGCCCTTATTTACTTTTAAATTCAGATACAATTCTTACTACTTAATTCATACTCTAAAGGTTAACCTCACAATACTCAGGCTAATGCTGCAATACTCAGAGAACCTCCATTATAACTGGTAATTGTTTTAGTTACCGATCACAGAACGCATCAGTATCACACTGAGAGACATTGTAATAAGGCTGAAAAAATGTGCTGATATCTTTCGCTTGTATAACTAAAGAACGGTTATTGTTCATATCCCACTTAGCTGGGAGTATACCATTTTTATTTTAAGACGAGTATTCCTAATGGCTGTGCAGTGATAGCTGTCAATGTTTATTTACTTATAATTATGTGGCAGGAAGAACAGCGTCTTGCCTTTACGTGTTGGGAAGTTTGTATTAATTTACTACAGATATGTTACACCCTTTAGCTGCTCGCATAAATGTCACCTACACAGCATACATGGATTATTCTTCTTCTTCTTATTATAAAATTCTTCAACACATTTAAAGTAGTTGAGAATAAAGCTTCTTGCACAATTTTTATAGTTCCCCTAGATTGGGTTTTAGTACTAAGTTTGGTATTTAATTTACAACATACAAAATTAGAACATAAGAATGAAATTAATAAAATATGAATACATTAATTAAATGGATGTAACAAAAAACATTAAAAAAAAAATTATTGTTGAAATTAGATGATGATTTGAGAGTTTAACAGAGTTTGGAAATACTACAAAACAAGAAAAATTTTGAGAACCGATACTTGATCTCTTATTCAGGTGTCAAATCCTTTTAAAAAGTTACTTTTACACTATCTTAATATAAATGACACAAAGTTACATGGAAAGTGAAGTAAAAATGAATGATTTAATTTATCAACTCTACTTACATCTCTGACAAAGTCCTCTGTAGAAACTGGGAGGGCTTCTTGAAAAATGTAATCAAGGTTGTCAAAGTTTACTGAAGGGAGGAAAGCTGCAGCAGTCAGAGTGATATGAGTGCCTTTCTTCTTGTTCCAGGGATGGTCCAGCAGTTTGATCACAATCACCTTTAACACGTACATATACATCACTTTGTAACCGTATACAGTTTCAATGCTTAAAATTCAATTCTGTTAAACTTTTATTCAATATACTTACTCTTACTCTTACTTACTCCCAGGGCCATTTATATCGGAGGTGATATTTAGCCACACCAACAAAGCTCCTCCATCTTGAACGGTCCTCTGCATCTTCCTCTGAAGCGCCCACCTGGTTCCACCATCTCACTTTTGGTCTCCCCCGGGCCGTCTTCCTTCTGGGTTACCGTACATTACCCTCTTCAGTTTGCATTCCTCTTCTCTTCTCAAAACATGGCCTGCCCAACGGAGTCTTCTGCACTTTATTTCTCCTATTACATCCGTACTATTGTAGAGCTCCCTGATTTCTCTATTATGTTTTCTTCTCCATACCCCTTGTTCACATGATGGCCCATAAATTTTACGTAGAATTCTATTCTCGAAAACTAGAAGCTTTTTCTCATCCTTCTTATTTAGCCTCCACGTTTCGGATCCGTACAAAAGCACTGGACATATAATTGTTTTGTATATTCTAGTTTTAGTTTTGTGAGAGAGAGATTTGGTTGAAAGTATCCTATTGCATGCATATACACATCTATTTGCTGAGTTGATCCTATTTTGTATCTCTGGTTCATCTGTGTTTTTATTTGATATTGTGACCCCAAGGTACTTAAAGTTCTCCACTTTTTCGAAAACATGCCCATCAATTTGTAGGGGTCCTCCTCTTTGATTTTGATTCCTTCTAAAGTGCATATATTTAGTTTTTGCATCATTCGTCTTCAACCCCACTTTCTCTGCCTCACTCATAAATAGTCTAGTTAGTGACCTTAAATCATCTACATTTTCTGCAAATATGACAACATCATCTGCAAAAGCTAGGATGTTTAGTTTAGCTCCCACTTCCACCCCTAACTCCCTCTCTGCTACACTCTGAAGTGCTTCTTCTATGGCAATATACTAGTTCTATATACTTATACTATATACAATATACTTCTTTTATTCAATATACTACATTTAAATCTATATATAAAAAAACTAAATGGATGAGAATTATTTTCCTTCTAAAACCTTAACATAAAATTGAATAAGATGTTCCTCCACCTTTCACTCTGTCACAAATCTTCCTTCATAGTTGAACAGAACATAACAAATGTGTGCTGATGACCAGTGATGTCAAGCTTTTTTGAAAAAAAAAATTACACCACAATTTAGTACTTGTTTTGTGCTAATTGTACAACAGTATCAGAATTTAAATGCACAACAGTACAGTAAAAGTTATTAGCCAACATGTAATGGTTGGGCAAGTGGGATGTCAGCCAGGTCATATTGTAATTTCCTAAATCATGATTCAGTACTTAATCCTCTCCCAGGCAATTGCCTTGTAGTCACCATGATGGAGAACCTGGCACTTAGTCCAATCTCTACCAACTGCTTTATCAGTGCTGCCATCATGTGGTTAGTTTTAGAACTGCAAATGGAGATATATATCAACAGTATTGTTATCCTTGTCCGTTGAATATTTTTATACTTAGGAGTAATATCTATGAGTAGCATATGAAATATTCTATTATTTCACTCTTCATAGACAGTGATGTAATTATTTTTCATTACAATTTATTCCAACTTGTGTTATTTCACAGAATTATTGGAACTATGTAACAGATCAGTTAAATTTAAATTTAATTTTTGAAATAGTTCGTGGTAAATCGGTAGGCGGACATAGTCAAATCAACTCTAGCAATATAGTCTTGTTCTTGACTAACTCCGAATCACATGTGAGATTGAAATAATTAATAAAGAAAAGATAAGTAAATTTTATATTAGAATCAATTATAATTATTTAATTTTAAAAATTACAGAAGAAAGTTATGTTTAATACACAGTATTGACAAAATATTAAATAGTAATTGAAAGAGTAGTAGTTTGGGTCCAAGACTTAAAGTTAGGACGTCTGTTCCTGTTTTTTTCCACTGGAGATCTCGTCCTTTTTAATTTATTGGTGGAAGGAGCTGATGCTACTGCGTGAAACGATTTAATATATTTTACAAATTTTGAATCAGTGATTTGAAGTGAAACATGTATACGGTAAATCAAATACTATACACGAACACTCTTTAGAGGTGAGTAGTGATTCGGGGAATAGTAAAGACAATCAAGCTGCTGATCTCTGAAACCATGTGTTTGTTTAAAGTTTATGAATAAAGTCAAATTTAAATTTAACTGAAAATAATTTTTATCATGAAGAGTACATTGGTGGTGAGTTTATTAAGACTATTAACACTGGGGTACACAGCACCGAGAGACTTGACCTTGAACTGATGAGACACCACCTACACTGGACTAGGTCTATATTTACTGACCTACATTTCTGAATTTCTACTTTTGGGGAAAAACTACATTTGGCAAACAACATGAGCGGAAATACTATTCCCATTTGAATACACACACGACCTTCAATATACGTCACCATGTGAGCAGTTACCTACAACATATGACATCACCAACATCGGGCTGTTCATAACCAAACTATTACATATGACGTCACCAACGTCGGGCAGATAATTTTGACCTGTACACCAAAATTCTACATATGGGGCAACCAATGCGGATTGTTACTTAACCTGACCTTCGTCACTTTCTACAACAACTGTTTTACTGACATCATCTTGTTATGTTGTTTACAAAGTTTTGTTACGTTTAATCATTCTTTACTACTCAGATGGTAGGTCCAGTTTGGCATTTACGTGATAGCAAATAATATTAATAATAAAATTTTATTTTCTTTCCTGCCATTGAACTCAATTTTGAAAAGACTTTTCTTAAAGCAGACGGATGGAGCTACAGAGACTGATGACATGGGCTTAGGTGTCAGCAGATGGAATGAGTGATTGAGTGAATAAATTTATAAAAATATATTTATTGTTATATAATAACAGGTTTTTACATTTTAGTTATAATATAAATGATTTAAAAACAATATTCAGATTTTAACATATAATAGTTTACACAGTTCCACTGAGTACTATGATATTGTACCTGAGAGTAGTACTCCTCAGTCTCCACATTGCACTCAACGCTGAGTGTGAAGGAGGAGCCGGGAGCCACCACCCGACCACCTGTGTTGGAGATAGAGAATATTCCGGCTGTCAGGCTTGGGAACTCCTCCACTCTGACGAAAAACACCCGTACATCGGTTACAAAAAACACACATTGTTAACCACCTAATAAAAATTGTAGCCTTCACAAAAGTATCAAACTAGCTTAATATATTTTAATGGTATCAGTTATCTATGCAACATTCTGAACTCTTTTACAGGGTCTAAACATACACTTTTCATGTCGCTAGTAATTCTACAAGTTTTCAGAAAGAGTCCATTCAAAGTTGTGAAAAATCTCTGATGTTAACATCTTACAATATTACCTAAGTTCACCATTATTGCATGATTGAAAATCTATGTTTCTTTAAGTGTAGTATGTTTTTAATTTTGTTCCTGTTATTCTCCTTACTAGTTTTCCCAAAAATTCTTGATTGCAGATGAATGATTAAATTATAAACTGTTTTAAGAATAACATTTTATGCAGGATTATCGAGATGAATACATTATTTAGCTATATATTTTTATATAATTTGTAGAATAAATTGAAATTAAAAATGTTTTTATATACAATGTGCTATTAGAAAGTTCCCAGACTAGGTCTGCTGATAATTTTTCCCAGGTAATTTTTGTTTTATTACCTGGGCTATTATTGGCTGTTATCCCCTTTAAAATAAGATCCCTTTAAAATTTGAATTGATAAAACGAACCCATAATTTTTTCTACGACTGGAAAGTGTTGAAAAACTGCTTTCCCCTCGGAACTACTTGCGTTTTCTTCATATGTCTTCAACACTGTCAAAACAGTACCTTTCATATGAATTTTCATTTTTGGAAAGAGAGAAAAGTTAAAAGGAGCTAAATCTGGCGAATATACAGGATGTGGAATGGTAGCCGTGTTGTTTTTGGCCAAAAACTGTGTTGTTTTCAAGGAAGCGTGAGATGGTCTTGTCATGATGCAACAGCCAGTTTTTGCCTTCCACGAATAAGGCCTTTTAGATGCATATTCCCTCAAATGCCTGAAAAAGACAAACTGAAAGTCAGAGTTCACTGTAACCACAACTGTAACAACCATAAAACCAACTTTCACTACCAGTTATGATCCTAGATTTGAATGTGGAGTCACTTTCAGATATCTCTCCACACATCAACACGTCGCTTTTTCTAATCGACAGTCAAAAGCTGAGGCAAAAATGTTGCGGCAACTCGATACCTGCCTAGGTTTTGGTTAAAATTTCTTGAAAGCTTTCACAGCTTCTACCGACACTACTACATTTGTCTAGTTATTTATTGTCTGACAATGGTCTTCTTGAATGAGGTGCAGAATTTTTCTAACAACTTCATCTGTTTTGCTTGTGAAAGGGCGTCCTGAACAATGATAATCTTAATTTGAAGTTCTGCCAGCCTTGAAACAAGTGTACCACTCAAAAACCTGTTTTCTGCTCAGTGAATATACTTCAAAAGCTTCTTGAAGCACTGCAAAAGTTTCTGTTGCTTATTTCTTAAGTTTATAGCAAAACTTGACGCAAGCCTGTGGCTCAAAATTATCAGCGATCACAAAAATCGTTACGTAATGACAACACGCAACAACAAACCACAACTTGTGGGGTTATCACAGCAGAGGCTAATAGCACGCCGGGTTATACAGTCACGTGCAAAAAATGGTGAGTACAGTCTGGGAACTTTCTGATACCACCTTGTATTTGAAGTGGAGTCAGGGCTGTTATAGCCCTCTTTACCACTCAACCACAATCAAAAAGTTTATAAAATTATTGGTTACATGTTATTCATTGGATTAAACAAATTTTCTCATTCTCTAAGTATGCTATAACATTCTTCACTTTGCTTGAGAAATCACTACCTTACACCCTTGAAATTTTGAAGTGTCAAACTGTTTTCATGAAAATTACACAAACATTGAAGAGATGTGTATTTTTACCACAAATGAAAATATTGATAAATGATAATATTTAAATGAATAGTATGTATGTACACTTAACTATCAATGACATCTCTCTTAACTTAAAATTCCAAATAGAAATACTATTTACAGTATTCATAATATAACAATATTACACAGTATTTTTAATGATTTGAATACACACATAAAACTTTGAACATGAATCAATAATTTTTACATAGTTTTGAAAGTCCTGAACAAAAAGAAATAAGTGTAAACATATCTAGTGACATAATGTATATGGCCGATGAAAATTACTAATTTTTTAAGAACATTTTTAAAGATGATGGATGAGACATAGTGTTTTTTTTAGATTCTCAAATAAAATATCAATAATCAGAATGGAGACTAAAAACGGAAAAAACAATCTGACAAATAACACAATGCCTTCTCACCCTTTATCAACAGTACTGCAAATCACAGGAAAAGGATTTTTTTCTTTATTACACTGCTTGATGTAAATATTAATAGCAGAAAATTTTTTACTAAATCCCAGATTTAATTAATCACACTTAACATTATCAATGACTTGGACTAAATACGGACATATATTTCTGAGTCAGACTCATTATCCTCGATATAGTTGAACCAAAACTTTGGGAGATTTAAACCCAATTCATAAACTTCTGGGTACACCTGTGCTATCCAATCCACCCATTGCCAGTGAAGCCCTTCAGTCACTGGTTTCCCTCTCAAAATCTTCCACATCACTCATCAATCTTAACCACTTACTTTTTACTAGATGCTTTACTTTTCACTGACTTTCCCTTAGTGCTTTCTTGAGTTTTAGTGCTCTTCCCTTTTGAACTTTTAACACTCTTGTTCTGATCTTGGATTCCTTGGCATTGCTGCAAATGATTTTTGAAAATAAATTTAGCACAGTAAATATAAATAGGCAATTTAAAATATCTTCTACATGGAAAATATAAACTAAGAGCTTTTTAGAACAAATGCTTTGTTTACCTCTAGAGTTTCCATTTCCACTTGCTCTAGTGTCTTGACGCTAAAAACAAACTCAAATTTTCCAATGTTCTCTATAATGATCGTTTCAATTTTCTTTGTTCCCACCAGAATTGGACCAAAGTTTAATTCTGATTCTGGAATAACTTTGTATCTGAAACACAAAATTACTCTGCATAAAAACTATGAATTTAAGATTTACATTGAAGAAAATTTTGAAACTGAAAGTAACAAAACTAATTTTACACCAGAATGTTTTCATCTTTAAAATAGCTCAGTGCTATCCAGTGCCCCTATATATTGAAGTAATGCAACATATTGAACATAGAGCTCCTGTGCATACACAATAATTCACTTTTTTAGTTTTGATAATGATTAAAATCACCAAATCATTTTACAATTTGGTAATTTGTTTTGTGGGGCTACATTCTTGTATAAGAGAAACATGAATACTTCATTATGGCCGTTTCAGAACTGAACGTATGGGTAGATTTTGTCCGCTGAGTTACTTTGCACATGTGTGAACATGTAAGAAACATTTGGCGATTCAGCGACAATCAATAATATATAGTTAAAAATAAACTGATATGGGAATGGATCTTTTGCATAAACCTCAATACTCTTCTTTGTATTGTGTTGGGTAATAATTCAAATGAAGGATCAAATCAAATTTAAATATTTCATAATGAAATAACCATTAAATTAAACACACACAGTAAACACAAAATAGAAGTTTAGCACATAACTATGATAAATAAAATATTGAGGTTAGGTCATATGCACAGGTAACAAATGTATTATCCTCATTTCTTCATAAATATGGACAGCATAATTCTCATGTCCACACAGGTGCAGATCATTTAAAGATCCAAAATCAAACATGCAGCACATAGGAAAAGTCTAGTGGTGAAGCAGTTAAAATTTAAAGTTATACTCACTGTGAGGTGAAAGCGTCTATAGTTACATTGATGCGGTACTGCAGCAACTGGCTGTGTCTGGGGAGCAGTATCCACCAGCCATACCTTGAACACCGGCACACTGCTGATGTGTACAGGGTGTGGGCATAGACAGCAGACCTGCCAACAGAACAACCACAACACCCTGTAAGCAACTGGTTTTTAAGTATTTATTATTTATTCTTAATATGTATTTAAAAATACGTTTCTGCAACTGGTGTAGTTATAACAAAATGTACAAGGATATACAAGAGCTGTTGGAATAGTCAGGTCAAATTAGAGAGAATGATTTACCCATCGGGATTGACTTACTAAAAAGGAAAGTGCCAACAAAAGTTTTATTATTAGTCCATATTGATGTCACAGACCTGTTATAGTAACTTATGTTAGTTTGTCTGAGCTTCATCTCTCTGTTCCTTTATTCGCTTCTTATGCTAAAAAATATTTTATTATTTGTTACTACTATTTTATTATCAATACGCACCTTTACTTGTACTTGTTTTTCTAATTTCGGCAAAATTCCACTTTTTGGAGTGAATGTAAACATTTTTTCTGCATCGAAGCCAATGTTTGCTTCTTCATTGAACTTTATCCTGTTAAAAGATATGTGTAAATTAGTATATATTTACAAATTCAGCTTTGTATTGGCCTGAATTATAATTAAAGAAAGCAATTTGCCTGATGAAGTGAAGCCAGAGGTTTTGCATGATGTCTATGTACAATGGTTATTTTATGATAGTTCATAAAACATGGCCGCCAATATGAAGAATTAGTGAGGGGATTGAAACGTGTTTTTAGCTGAGAAAAGATTATGATAAATCATAAAATACTCACCTCAAGTTATCATAGAGACTGAGTTAAACGAACTATTACGTGTTATTATATACTTACCCAAGTTTTAAAGATCATAAAAAATCAATCACTGTCACACAATAAACGGGTATTGTAACTACCACAATAAACACATTTTACTATTGCAAAGCTTGTCAATCCCAGGACTTATCAAGTAACTTACACCAAGTAAATATAAATCTTGATTAAAATAAAGCTATACACCCTTGTGAAATAAGCAAGGAACCAATTAGTGACGTGATAAGTGATAAGATCCAACTTACTACTAACAGTGACATATTATTCCCGATTCAGCAGCAATTACCAGCCTTGCAATATATGTCACATTGGAGCACTGACCTAGAATTGCTGACTGTGAAATATTTATCTACATCTGACTGAATTTCAAACATGAGTGAAATAAAGAATACAAGTGCAGTAATTATTAACACATTTTGAACTGGTAACAGTAGTTGTGTACTGACTCAGCCTTACAATTGGCTGTTCTGAGTATTATTATACTTAAAGTTTTCATTACATATTTTAAATCCAGATTCATATTTTAGCCCCTGGGTACCAATAATCAGTACTGAAATAGATTTTCATATATCTTTAGTCAGGAATCCAAAAACAATATTGCGCTTACGTGTTTCGATGTTACATCATTGTTAAAGCAGTATTATGACAAAGTAAACTCTTTACTGCTCAATAAAGCTTCTTTTAATAATGAAAACTTCATTAAGTACTAAAGAATATTCAAAATTTTGATCAACAAGAAGGCCAGGACCAAGAAATCCCCCTAGTACTAGCTGCTGAGCCAGGCACTCTCCTTCTTCAAGAAAATGAAGAACTTAAATAGGAACTGGTAAATTGTTAACATGAAAATGCTAAAATGTCAACTGAAGTATGTAGTTTGAAAAATACCTTAAAAATGTTGAAGACCTAGAAGATGTCCTGAAACTCTCTGAAGAAACAGTTTCTATTCTAAAAGATATTGAAATTCAGCATTATCTTAACAGAAAACAAATACAAGAAATGTAGCAAAAAAATCATCAACCAAGCTGAGAGTGAAAATGGCATTTGTTAAATACCACTATTACTAACATACAAAAACAACTGAAAGAAAACAGACACTCTTTATCTTAAAACTCAAATGCCACATCTATTCTGCATTGAGGAAAACTTTAAAAAAGAAATAAAAGTTAAGAATAAGAAGCTTATGCAGACTAATCAGGCTCTTTTGTCAGGAAAACTTAAAAATAAAGAGGAAAAATAAATTTCTACATAAAAACTTCCTTTATAATGTCAAAATGAACCTTTCAGTTTGAAATTTCATTCCATAACACATCGAACCATTTTAATTCAACTAATGAACTATTGATAGGTGATTGAAATGAAAGCAAAAGTTTTTTCTAGGAATACACAAAATCTCACTGACATTTTGATAGGATGAACTACAAGGAGAGGCAGCCAAATTCATACAAAAAAAAAAAAAACACCTATGACAGCAAAAATAACACAAAAACATCAACTTACAGCACCAGAAAAATCTCCAGGCTTGTCTAGTCACTGCAACACCAGCCTTTCAAAGAACTTCAATTACAGCCCACGTAGTTTCCAGAGTCTCATCTACCAGGAAGTTGGCGTTTAAAGAAACCAATAATATTCACCCAAGCAAATCCATTGAAAGTCCCAATGAGATTAACCATTTTTAGAGACACCTCCAACAACAAAACTGCTGGAGCTAACTACACAAAAGGAACTGCAGAATTAAAAATCTTCCAACTAAATGTTGACTATCTCTTCAACAAAATAGACATTATGAGCCACCTTCTTGGCATTATAAATCCTAATATGTTAATAATAACAGAACATTGCCATTCAAAGACAAACTTAGAGAACATCTACTTAGAGGGTTATTCACTAATTGAAAGTTCCTGGTGAGTGGACCAACAAAAGGGGGGGTGCCGCAATTTTGTCGAAAGATGAGATTACAATTTATGAAGCTGGTCTGGATGGAAAAAAAACATAGTGTGGAGCTAGTCTGTGAAATGTTTGTAATAAAATTGACATTCAAAAAAAGATCTTTTTACATTACTGAAATATAAAAATACACTACTTCAATCTGCTTGTCAAAGTTTATGCAATTGTATTTATGGATTCATTTAAGTACTATTGATATAATGTTATTATTTGAATGGCAGATTAGGACAATGTAACGAGTCGAGTTAGACAAAGAAAAAAATAAGATAAATAGAAATAGAAATAAAAAAGAAAATAAAAATAAATAAATATAATCAATCAAAAGTTGAAAAATGTGTGGTATTTGAAAATTACTTTATGTTTTAAAGAAACAAAAATATTTAAATGTTTGTTCAAAAGAATACAAGGATAATGTTAATAAATAATCTTTAAGTAGTTTTTTGAATTTTTCATAATTTTGCTCATTTTGAATATTGAGAGGAAGGTTAAACAAAAATTTTGTGCCAATGAAACCAGTTTTCTTTTCATAAAACTTCAGCCTATGTTGTTCCACATATCTGCTAGTCTTAAATTATGATCATGATGATTTAAAATACTAATTGGGTTGTTGTATTTTTTTACGTATACAACAGTTTCATAAATGTATAGATCATATACAGTCAAAATTTGAAGTTGAGAAAAGTATGGTTTCACTGTATCTCTTTGTTTTAGGTTAAGAATTATTCTTAGAGCTTTTTTTTGTTGTAATAAGATTCTGTCCAGATTTCTTTTAGTTGTGGCTCCGTATATGCCTATATTGTAAGACATATGGGAATTTAACCATAGCAAAGTAGATGGCTTTCAATGTC
>NW_025788880.1:0-9388 GCF_021130785.1 Homalodisca vitripennis
TAAAATAGCTTTAAACTCGATCTATGGTAAATATTGGGTTTCTTATAGAATGGGTGTCAAAACAAATTAAATTTCTTAAAATGTTTTTTTTTTCTACTCAGAGCTAGATTGATGTTGACAGTGGGTCAGTTCTCAAATACCAATTTGTTTTCTGAATATCCGTATTACTCATCTGAATAGAAATTTTATTCAATAAGGACTTTCACAATTTTATTTTGTAATGATAACATATTTCAAGACTAGTTTTTCAAAGTTTCTAATAGGAACTGGATTTTTTTTTTATATCCCTGTACTTTTGGAATTTTGCTTTTTTTATGTTTAGGGAAGTATATTCAACTATATCCACCCCCCCCGGGGGTAAACACACACATGTGGGGCCTCCCAAACAGATTCAATTTTCTGAGGAATACGTGTACACAATTAACAACTGGCACATATTCCAAAATTGTGCTCAGCACCATAATTTTTTCATACTCAATGTTTGTTAGCTTTTTAAGTTTTTTTCCCCGCATTAACATTTTAAAAACTACAACATGAAACCAGAGAATTTGGCGAGATTTCCAAGATTAGTAAATCTGGAAAAAGTGGACAGACACCTTTGTAGTCTTGAATAATTAACTGATACTCTGGTGAGTCCCTCGAGCTACAAAACCATCATTTCAAATGTTATCAAAAAATTAATATTTTTCATTATAGCCATTGTATTATAAAATATTAAAAGGAAAAATAAGGTTTTGAATATACATATCATCTTCTTCAGTCTGGTTTGTTCTAGACACTTTTCCATTTCCATCAAAAAAAGTTTATGGCTTTCCATCCAAAATCTTTCAAATAATAAACAATAGTTGTTAAGTCCATTGGCGATCAAATTGGGCTTACTATAAGAAGCATAACATATAAGAAAGGAGGCTTATGATTTATACAAGTCATTTAAAATTTTTCTTTTACTATTGAATCAGGTGTTGTTTAGTTCTTAGAAAAGGGAGTTTTGTTTTGGCCAAAATCATTCAATCAAATTGATAAGGGAAATTGGTAACGATTCGCGTACATGCGAATTCTTCTGGAATAGTTACATAATAATAAAACACTGACATGTTCATCAGTACTATATGCCTGGTAGGGATAGGGCAGAGGAGAGGAAGTCCACAAGAAGTAGTTAAAATGTTATGTGTTTAATTACAAAACCTTTAATCCAATGCTATCATTTTTGGCGAATTCTGCGGTGGTGAAATTCCTACAAACTTTCTTATTTTCAACATACGTTTTAATTTAACATATGTTTTAAAGGTTTTACATAGAATATGGAAGAAAGGGTTAAAAACCTGGACTACTGGAACGGACATCACAAGTGATCGTAGAAGAGTGGAGCCTGCACAAAACTCGCGTAAGCTAGATGAAGCAAACGGAATACGAAGTGTCGGTAAGTTCATGTCCCATTACGTTTTAGTGCATCAGGTAACCAATGTTGATGAATGGTTAATAACTTTGTTTAAAAGTTGTTTCCCAAGACAGTTTTTGGTCAAGACAGCCCTCAAAATACTGGGCTATAATTTAAAATTTTGTTTCAAAACACACAAAACATGTTTTAAGGTTGATTCATCTTTTTTCAGAAGTATATATTAGAAAATGTGTGTTTGCTTGTTCGTGTTATGGAATAGTTTTTCGTTTTGAATATGGTTAAGTAGGGGCATGGAATGATTTTTTTATCCTTAGCTACGGTTTTTTCACTAACTTTAATGTTGTTATAAGGAATGGACGAGGAGAGGCTAATTATCTGAAAATCACCTGAACAGATCTATCTTATCACTACATGGTTGCTAGTATTTGTAATTACCTCAGTGACAACTTTATATTAGGTTTTCTATGTCTTTAATAATGTACTCCATCATGTACAAGGTTTGACCAGAAACAAGGTTATGCTTTCCTGATACTTCTGTCTACTGAGAATGTCTCTTTAAAGTGTCCACAAAACCTAAAAAATCAACAAAAATCCTCATCCTATTTATGTGCTTCTTTAGATGCCAATGCTTCGAAACAACCAATATTACCTGATGTAACTTCTTCTAAAATGTAGGGTATCATTGAGCGTAGTCATTGATTCTATGATATTACAAAGCTCATAGAAATCCCATAGAAAGGTTTTGGCTCATGAATAAAAGATGGTGATACTTTCTATGTCAAACACATTCATTGCCAACATCATTACTTCTAATACTCATGTGGCTAGATACTCAGCAAAGATTATTAAATCTTCCCATCCTGGAAACTTCAATAAAGCAGTTACAAACAATCTTGGAAATAAAATCATACTTGGATGACTTTGGATTGGAAAGCAGACAGAAATGTTCCCAATGATTTACTAAAGCTTCCTCCTAGATGAGCTGCATGAATTCCATCTTAATATTCGTAACAGATACCTCTGGCCTTCACTTTCCTGTAAAGAGCTTTTACTCTTTTTTTAATCAAAGCCGATTTATATGACTACCGATTATAACCTTGACCATATCTATTTACAAAGAGAAGATATTTCCGATATATTGAGGATGAATTGCACAATTGTCTAGTTTCATTGATTTTATATGGTAGTCGCATGTGTAACTCATAAATTCCAGTTTTTCTCTTCTGAATACCTCTCTTTTTGAAAGGCTTAGGAGAGTCCACGGATTAAAAAAAAAAAAAAAAAAAAAAAAAAAAAAAAACAAAAAAACAAGTTTCTATAATGCAAAAGAAATGGTCTGGAGGAAATGTGCCACCCACCTATTCCATCCTTCATCCCTCCTAAGAATAGGAGTTATGTCAGTAACTGAGCCATGATCCATTAAGATTTTATAAATTTTGTTCCATATACACATAGTTTTGATTTTAATCCAGTATAGATTTTTAGAACATCATATAACTTATCCTCCTAAAAACTTAAAAAATCCACCTTCTGTTGCATAGTTCAGAAGGAGTGAATATTTGTGCCCTTAAGGCCTTCCATTCCTGCAGTCTGACTATCTCATTACATATTCTGTGGGTCTCACTCTTATGTGGCTTCACCTTTATCTCCTTCTTCCTTGATGGAAGCTAAAGATGAATAATTACCCGATGTCCAGCTCGATACCAGTTTTAGTAGTAATGTACAGCACTCTGCCTCTAACATGTGTACAAATTCAAAATTGCGAAGAAGAATACAGATTGGGAGGAGTCCTCTCATTAAGAGTGTAGATTTGGCTTCAGATGTTAAGACAGCTCTGGATAAATGTGTTTTGAGTTTCATTGAAACCAGTAAAAATAAAAATTCTGGAAATTATGAATGCGCTTACCATTAATAGCCAGCAGATCTGTTCATGTGGAAAGTGTGTCAAAAGATTGTGATGAGAGTATAATGAAGAGAAGTAATAAATAACACTTTTTTAGGATTTGGTTTTATAGCTTACACATTTTAGCTTATATGATTCCATCCTGTTATATTATTTTGGAATATGTTAATTTTTGACCGACATGGGAAATGAAATTCTTTGCCTTTTTGGTTCTGAGCAGCTGTGGGGCCGGCGGGAGGGCATACACCAGTGTGTGGCTCAGGACGTCGCGGCAGTGTTCAAGGGTAAAGACTGCCTCTCAGCTGCAGGCTTTTGCAGTCTCAGATAGAAAACAAGATCCTGGACAAGACACAAGGAGTTGACATCGGTTACTGGGAGTCACTGCTCTCTCAGTTGAAAGGTAATTTGCTGCTTCTCATTGTTGAATCTTGGCTTTGATCTTGAGTAAAAAGGATTGAAAGTTTTGTCAATTCAAATAAATTAAAAACTGTAAATTTAACTTTTTTGGTCATAAAATGTCTGTTTCTAATGATAAGGTACAAATGTCAATAAGATATATAACTCATTTGCCTGGCCATACCACCCATATGTTGTGTTTAAATTAAAAGTTTCTTTATTATACCACTAAAATTTTGTTGAATGTGTAAAAACATTGGTGATATTGTTACTAGACTTATATGTAGTCAAGTATAAAAATCAGAGAATAGCCATCAAAGTAAGCATATTGGATTTGCTTAGAGCTAAATATAACAAAATGCTCAATTTATCTGTTTCTGAATTCAGTTTGCGGTTGTGTATAATTTCTTGAAGAAAATTATAAGTAGATTTAAAGTTTGTTTCCTTAGTCCTAATTGCAACCAATGAGAGTATCTTTTAAGATTTCTTTGTAAACATTGTTAATATTAAAACAACTTCAATTTATACATCTGTGCCTGCAGAAATATACAAAAGAAAAAGTAAAATATAATATTTTTTCTAAAAATAAAATAAATAAATTTAAAAATTTAATTTCAGAAATAACAAAACCACTATGGTGGTCTTTTTATACAAGCACTTTAAGAGCCATTTGTACTGTGAATAAACTTGAATTTGTTGAATATATATATACATTACACTGTATAAATAGCAATAGCCTTATTTAATTTCAATAAACATTGAATCACAAAAAGTACTTGCTCCGCCGGGAGTCGAACCCGGATCTCTCACTTGCCGGGTGAATGTGCTACCATTACACCACAGAGCGCTTACTTTTTCCGATTCAATTATTTTGTATTTGGCCGTATCTGTCACATATGCGTTTAAATAGGCAAACTAACATATGATCGGAAGACCAAATACCTGTCAAACGACTTTTATTTACATTAACCCTTTGCACGCCATAAGCGAGTTACTTCGCATGCATAAAAGTCCGTACAGCGCCCATAGCGAGTTATACCGCGAACTACATTTTACAACATTAGATAGTTTAATAGTTGTTGAATTTACCGCTAGATGGCAGAGAAAGTCACTTTTGCTGCCTAGTGCCATTAGCCAACGTGCCAACTGTACGTTTGAGGAGTATCAATCGGTAACAGCTGTTTCTTTCTATTCATGTTTGTTTCTCGTACTTCTCGCAACGACCCAAAGCGATATATACTCGCCGCCCATTTCTATGAATTCCAGAAACTAATACTTCGCTGTTAATAGCCGTGTGGCACAGAATTTTATTCAGAATTAAATTTTCTGCAAGATTTCTTTGTAAAAATGTGGGTCTTCAATGCCTATTTAACAAATCATAATTGTACCGTTAAACCTTAAAAAATTGTTTTCAAAATAGTGTTTTCAAAATTCATTTTATTTCTGTTTTTTGTAGTATAACAAAAAAACTAAATGAGATACAGCTATGAGATGAACTTTATTCAATTTCTCATCTAAAAATCTGTTAGAAAAAGTTGCATTTCGCCGTATCTGTCAAATATCTCTTCATAAACACGCGGCAAATCATCATTTGACCAAATACCTGTCACACAATTTTTGGTGAAATCTTCAATTGGCCATAACTCAGTAAGGAAGCATTTGTATGGACCCATGTTTATATGAACTTGAATTTTGTATATTTTATATAGTACAATCAGCTCAGAAAGTGCCGGTAACACTAACCGAATCACCCTGTATATACACACATAAGAAATGTCTTTGATTTTGTTCAGTGTTTTGTAATTTGTTGATAAATAATTGTTATGAAAGACATTTTCAATCAAATGTTAAATATAAACTCCACTAATAACATCTGTCTCTGATCAGCTCACATGGCAAGGGCAAGACTGAGAGACCGCCACCAGGACAACCTCCTCCGCCGCAAGCTAGAGTTGTTGAAAGCAGAACAGGGGGTTGGAAGAGGAGGGAGGGATCGGAAGGTGAAGGGGCAGCTGAGGGTACAACATTGTCAGCAGATGAAAGCGCCTGAGAAACCAGAGGAGAAGGAGGAGAGTGAAGGATCAGAGTAAGTGCTTTGTTGTATTTTACTACATTAACATATAATAGCAAAGCTCTCTTTTAAGTTATAAGCTATTTTAAGTCATGATACTGCTAATAGGCCTTTAAACTCTCAGGTATTTTAAGCCCATAGGGTATTGATGTAAGGATATCTAGATTTGAGCAAATTAAACAGGAAATGGCTTCCTTCCTGCAAAATGGTTATTGACTTATGGCTTAATTGATTCCTCTACAAGGGCTTAATTAATTGTGTTGGATTTGAAACTATTATAAACTAGAACATTACATTTTGTTTGATCTTCTTTTCCTCATATAACAGCTTGTGTGTAATTATATAGTCTAGTTTTCAGGGTACCTGTAATTATGTACGCAATACGCATCCTACAGCCACAGTCCTATACAACAGTTTTTTTTCTAGTGTAGGTTACTATTCCAAAAATTAGCAGTCAAAATGACCATTGAGTGTTCATAAAAAGACAGTTAAAATTTATGGAAACAGACATTCAGTGAAAATTATGAATGTCAAGAAGAAGGGAAATTGGATGAATATAGTACCTGAAGTATTGCCATTGTGTGTAACACAATTCTTGGTTTAAAATTTGTTTATTTGGCGATGGAGGTTTTGAAAGGATAACTAGATTTCGGACATTTGGCATTGTTTACCAGGTGTTATATCTTTTGTAACATATAACGATGGCAAGTGTCGGAAATCCTGTTATCCTTACAATTCTTGGGTAAGCATTCTTCTCCTATGATTTGAATTCCATGCCAAAGTTTCATATAAATTCAATGTTTATCATGAATCTCTTATAAAACTATGAATTTAATCTGACTTAATCTTAATTACATTTCAAAGCTAGATAAAAAAACATAATCAGTCAGGATTCGTCAACAGTTCATCAGTTTTCCAGAAAAAAAGGATGTAAACTGTCTTAGATAGTAGAAAATACTAGACAAATCAGATCATAGTGAAGAGAAAATAAACTGTAAAAACTAGTTAATGTGTATGTACTTATGACAGTAGAGGTATAGTAGTATTTGTGTCAGAACAAAATGGTTGTTAAATTCCATCTGAATCCAAATTTTCACTGCAAACAAATCCTTGTAAATGTTTACTATGTACTGTGCTGTGTTGTCAGGGTGGATGAGGATCAAGTGGCCAACGCAATGCTGACAGAGAGTTTCGCCGACTACGACTCAGGACAGTACAGTCCCCGGTACCTGAGCCAGTCACAACTAGAACCAGGGACACTGGTCACTACGGAGGAGGATGATGCCAAGAGGGTTGGTGTTTGCCAGACTACAGGTGCAGGGCACTGGCAAGAGTGTGCAGGTAAATATAGAAATATTTTAACTAAGAGTTATTAGTGAGCTGTTGTATGTATATTAAAATATTTATTTAATAAGCTTGCTAAAAACAGCTGTGAACATTTTTAACTTTCTCTACTGCATCAGATGTAGCGTCAACACTTTCACTACCAGAGCTGCGTTGCCTGTTCCAGTACCAAACACTGCTCCACTTGATAACCAAAAATGTAACATTATGTACTCTACAGATAGTTAGAGTAGTATTCACTACCAAAACTAACTGAATTATCTATCTAAATACTGAACAATTCATCACTAGATAAAATTATAAATTATAGTCATGAGATGTGGCAATTTTAACTGTGAGAAGTTCCAGAAATTTGTTAATAAAATACAATCAAATAAAGCTACAAGAAAAATGTTATTATTGATCTTCACAATAGTCTCTCCATCTAATTTTAAACAATTATTTCAATTCCCATGATTTAGAATCACCCATTTATAGTCCTCCAAATTTAACCTGTTCAGCACCATCCTTCACCTCTTATCGGGCTTTAGGGTAGGGTTGTGTGTGACAAACATTAGAATATCTTTATTTACCAAAACCTTCTTGCACAAGGGGGGTTAGATTGTTGTGTTGCAAAATCCAGGCAGTTCCAATTTTTAGTCTTGAACATGGAAAATTTGTTAGCAGCCACTTGCTTCAGGGTACTTTGACGGCAGTCGGAGGTGATCAGCTTGTAACAAACAATGGACACTCTCATAGAAACATTATCTACCGATTCACAATCTCTTCAAACATGTTTACGACATACAATCGTCTCTGTACATCAAGTCCAATGTTTGGAGGATTTTTAAGGGTTTTTTCACCAGATTTCACCTAAAATTTGATTTCAACACGTCTGCTTGTAAACTTAGATTCCATAAATTTTTACGATGGCTCTAAAAAACTTATTATTTTTTTAATACGTGTTTTATAAATATTACTGTGTGTTGCCTATTTATCAATGTTATAAACTGCAATTCCATGAAATTAATTTGCCACACGCTTGTAGAGTAGTATTAAACAATACCATTTAAACTCTGAGCCAACTGAATCTGTTTTGTCCAAATATTAGACAATTTAACTGGACTTGTTAACCAAAAGTCTGAACTATACAGAGTATCTCTACTGTTAATTCTCTCCAGTAAACTCTCTGGATAAAGGTACACAACGTTGATTTCTCAGGTCAGAAACGAAACACACACCTATGGGTCTGCGATGCTTAATTTCCCATTTGTCTGATATGTGTTTTTTTATAAAAAAAATTAATATCTTAAAAACTAAATAGATGAAATGGTATCAAAATTTTGTTCTAAATGTTTATACAAAATATTAAGATATTATCTTTTATTTTTTTATAATGGCAACCATTAACAATTTTTTAAATTTGAATATTTTATAAAATACCAGCAATTTTTTTCTCAAGATATTTACAGGAACAACATTTTTTTAGAGAAACAAAGTCTAATGACATCTAAAACTATTTACACTAAAAATAATAATTATCCTGATTTAGAGTCAGATTTTATTGTACACAAGACATGGCCCACATTGAGGTTGTTTCAACTCGAATAGCCCAACAATACAAAAGTGAATTAACAGAGTGCAGTCAGTTTGGACTTTCTTTTTAGTAAAGAAATAAATCCTAAAACAATAGATCTGTAAAAAATAAAGTTAAATGAACATCAAATATTTGACCACTACACTATCCCTTTAAATAAGCGTTAGTAAATGTGTATTTTAAATTCTATCACATCATAAAGCCATCAAACAGTTGTAAGTTTGTTTTCACTGCTATGCCACGTTTGGAGGAGGAAATCCGTGCTTACGGGGATAATAAAACTAATCTAATAACCTATTTTGAATCATTGAGTTTAGCTCCAGTTTCACCGTCTCTAGGTATTTGACGCTAGTCTCAGGACTTGACTCCTGGAATTCTGGAGTCATGTAACCAATCAAAATGAGTTCAATATTTGTCTATTCCCGGTCTTACCACAGATGTTGAAAGTGTAATAAAAATCTCTAAAAAATAATACAGCTCCAGGAATTGATGGAATTAGTTCTTTTTTATTAAAACAGGTTTTCTTGTAATATATTACAAATTCTAACTTATTTAATTAATTTAAGTTTGCAGACTGGGGTTTTTCCTGAGCGTCTGGAAAACTGCAGTAGTCATACCCATATCTCTAAAACAGGCTCGAATAAAAAATGCAGCAACTTTCAGGATATATCATTTGCTTTCATGTTTTTCTAAAGTATA
>NW_025788881.1:0-9467 GCF_021130785.1 Homalodisca vitripennis
TTTAAATTTGTTAGCAATTTTTTAAAAGAAAGTCTACATGGCAGGTATAAAATAAAAAAACAAAAAATAATACCAGTAGGCCTAAATCCCATTTTTTAGGGGCTTCTAGTAGAGGGTATACCAGAGTTATAGAGTTCAGGATTCTATATACTAGCGTTTAGGGTTGAATACTGTGAAATAAAGAAAAGTGGGAATATTTAATTTTCCAACAAATTTAGAGAATCTCGATTTCTAAAATCACAACATCCCAGATTTCGAGTCCTGTTAGAGTAACTTACTAGCTACAATTCAATGTATTACAACATAAAAATAAGTAATTATATCTGATATATAAAACTATGCATGCTGACAACGCAAAATTCAAAACTAATCATAATGAGTGATGCCACTTCTTTAAAACGTCTTAATAACGGAATTTTTCATATTACCGTATTTTTGTGATCGGATATTCCAAAAAGCTAAAACCTTAATGGTGTCAAGAGCTTTCAAAGGCCAAAAGTTCCAGTGGTTGGATACTGCAAAGGACCACATAATTCCACGAGTTTCCAAAGCTCAAAAGTCCCAGTGGTTGGATACTGCAGAGCCCTACATTATTCCACGAGTTTCTAAAGGACAACAGTCCTAGTGGTTGGATACTGTAAAGCCCTACACTATTCCACGGGTTTCCAAAGGTCGAAAGTTCGGGGACGCTGCTTTAGCACCCCCTGGAAATAAAGCACCCCCTCGGGCTCTGGACCCCGTCACGGCTGCAGGGGGGGTGCTAATTCAGGCAGCACCGGACACGGACAGGCACGGAATCTAGCACCCCCCGACTACAAGGGGTTGCTAAATCAGCGCATGAACATGGTCGAGGCCGGCTGAATTAAAACCACCCCTGTTCCAAGGGTGGTGCTTATTCAGCGCATGGACATGGGCCTTCAGTCACTGAATTAGCACACCCCTAGCATTCAACCAGCCAAAAAGGATATTTATCTTCTTTACATATTCAGTTCAATCATAAATATAATAGTTTTGTTATCTGGATTTTTGTAGAACGTGCGCACTTATAAGCTAACTAATCTACGATTGTTTTGCAATTTCCGATGAACGATTAAATTAATATATATAATCAAATTATGGCTATGGCTATTTCTCTTAAAAATTACCATAGACTTAATCATTAACATAATAATGCTCCGATCTAACAAAGGCTAATAGACCTTTAGCACCTCCTCCCTCTCATACGCCATTGTTTCCATATTTGTGTACTAATTTTCACTCATGACTTTGCTTTCTTAATTCTGTTTTCTAATATTTCAACCTATTAAAAATACATAAATTAAATAATATCCTTCATTTATTCCTATTTCCAGTTTATTCTTTCAGTTAATTATGTTTGTAAAATTTAATTTAACGGCCAAACTGATTAAAATATATCTTTAAAAAAAACATAAACATCTCGTCGATTCTGAGTCGATTTTTGGAATATTACTGGGAAGGTAAAATGTTAATTATGGTTTTTATTTATTACACAATTAGGTCTAGTATCTTTGCTGTGTCCATTTTTATTGTACAGGTATTGAGTACTGGGCGTCCATACCAATGGCAAAGATCTAGTCTACTCATAGTCTAAGTTTAAGGGGTATTCACTGAGCCATTAAACAGTTCAAGTCTTTAACCCAATCGTGGGAAAAACTCAATGAAACATGTTTCTACATATAAATTAAAACTATGTTATTCTGTATATGAAATCCATAGATTAAAGTATTTATTTCATTTAATAGCTTCACGGAAATGGAAATCTTCTTTTTTTAGTTTAATTAACTCCAAATTTAGAAAAACCAATTACAACAAATAATTTTGTTAAAACAATTTTTAGGCCTCGTATTTTAGAGCAAAATAGTTCACTGTCACACAGTTATAGGAATTTTCTTCTCTGCGGCATTTTTTGTTTCATATTTAATTTTAAGTTACATTTCAAAATTAGGTTTTATAGAATGAAATAACAGATAGAAGTATGAAAAATCAAAGTTTTTTGACTTGTCCATTTGTAGTTACAGAAATAATTTTTCAGTCTAACCTGACCCTTAAATAATTACTCGTAACCATCTGCAGTAAAGAAACTAGATTATAATTTTTTATCTTAATGCCACTATTAGGCGTTACAGTGGAAATCATCTGCACAATGTGAGAACAGCTAAACAGCTACATAGGACTTAACACTAACACCAAAAATCCGTAGTAGATGGTACTCACAAAAAATATCCTCAAGGTTGACGCCCATAAGTATTACTATTACTTACGTGTTAAAAATATCCTCTATAGAATCATGCCTAAACCTAATGTTTTCAAATGATTAAAAGGAATTATATAGAAACATCAAATACATTTCACATGAGGCTGTACAACTTGGAAGATTACATTATTTAGATTTATGGAAACTTAACACTGTGATAAAAAAACTTATGGATGAGGGTGCAATGGTACTAAGGATGAAGTATATTAATCCGCAAAGGTTTCTTCCTAACTAGTTAATGTAAAAAAAATGTTTGGTCGACTTCTGTCCATCTTACTTCTAGCAGATATATCCCTCTGGTAAAGGATTATACCCTCGATTATATTACTTTTTCTAAACGGTATCGATGATAATTAGTGTAATATTACGAGAATGAATAATAGAATTCATATTGGCAATTTCATATTAAGTGATATCATCTATTACATGTTAAAATATTCTCACATATATGTTTTGTTTGCTCCTTTTATGAGTAACCCTATTTTCCATGTGGATCATAAATCTTTTATTACCTACAGTACTTTAGGAAAGGAGGGATCGTGATTTTTAATTACTTTAGAACATCAGTTCAAAAATCATGGAATGTCGCATTGAAATTAAAATTGGAAATATATTTTCCAATGACCATAATTTATTTCATCAGTAGTATTGCCATTTTTTTAAAGACATGAAGGTAGATGTCTTATGGACCGTACCCCCCCAAGTTTTATTCATAAAAAAATTCCCGTACGAAAGGGGCGGGTATTCAAGCTAGTAAAACCCCCATTTAAAAAACTCGAAAACTCGTTGAAACATCCTTATTTTTGCCGTAACAATCCGTTGCTCGTTAATATATTGGTCCGTCTACCAAATATGAAATATAAACAGAGTGAAATTCAACCTGCAAATATCGATTGTAGGACTGTAAGGTCCACACATAATTTTGACCGATGCTGACCGAAACCCGTTCGCGTGCACTACCGACCCTTACTTTTCAAAACTGATATGTGGGCTCCGTCCGTAGTCGAGTGGTTGAGTAATAATACTCGATGTTATTCTCAGTTGTTTATTCCCTATATTAATACATTAAACTTATTATGTATTAGTGGAATTTGTTTTGATTGAAATTTCCTAAAAAATAATATAGAAGAAATCAAACAAATGTTTGGAGTGTTACAGGCCCACAGGTGTGTTTGTGGCCTTATTATAACTCTCTTAGGTAACGGATAAATTTTTAACAACGAGGTAAAGAGAAATAAGAATACAAGGTAGGAAAAAAACGGTCGGTAATGAATGAAAATGGGACAAAAACTGCAAATTCATCGCCTTTTTGTATTGCAGTTAAAGGGGAATTATTTAAAACTATTTGTGTGTTTACATTAGTCAGACGTGCACTTCTAACCCCCTGAATCTGGATGTCAGTTGTCAAACTTAAGGATGAACATTCTTTACCAAATATTGTAACATGAGAGTTGAAATCTCAGTGGCAAGTCTTTAATAAAGCGTCTATATAAAGGTAAAATTTTAAAATTACCACTTCAGCCTTAGCTGTACTTTTATATTTTAAGGCTATTTATATCGGAAAGTGTAGAGAATTTTGTTAGCACTCCTAAATTATTCAATTCGTTGGTACATTTTTATAAACTGATTATGTAAACTAGGTAGTTAAACCAGATGTATAGAAGCATAAAATTATTACTTCATTAAATAAATAAAAAAATAGTGTATACAAATAGTACAACTAATATTTCATTTTGTATGCAGTTAAATACTTTTATGTTTTTAATTAGTTTTTACTTTTTGTCCGGGGGTAGAAAACAAAAAATCTTCAAAACCTCGGTTAGAACAAACTAACAACTGCAACATAATAGCAAATTCTTTAACTGGATACAATTTAAGCATCTACGTTTAACACCGTTAATCAATAGCATATTCTACTAACTCCGTATAAATTTACAAGCACATAAAGTAGGTCTAGTAGGTCTTACCATTTAAAAACAAACTATATTAAATTAGAACAGCGGTTATAATAAACTACAGAAGACATGTTTTAATTTTTGGTCTAGGTAATCAACATGTATTAGAGTGTTTTTTTCTGACGTCTCAATCAAAAGAAACTTTGTTTAGAAAGAATTAAGAATATTATGACCACAGTTCAGCAATGTAATGTTAAAAATCACTTGATTAGAGCAGCTAAAATCAAAACAGCTGGATTGTTGCAGCCCACATTCAGTCATATAATAAAGGCGGATATTGTTTGGTAATTGGTTTTAAAAAACAGTAATTGGTTTTAAAAAAACAGTAATTGGTTTTAAAAAACAAACTATCTCCCTTATTTCACAACCAATTTTTTAAAAACTTGGTATCGTTAGATTTTTTTATTAAATTGTGTAATAATTTAGATCTTTTTTTACCATATATCGCTTTTAAGATATTTACGCTTAAAGATCTTTTAGAAATCACTATTTTGAAAATAAAGCTGTAAGAAATTTAAATTTTTGATTTTCCTTAAGGTTATAAAGGTATATACAAAATTTTAACCTAAACAATCCATCAAATATAAATAGTAAAGTAAAAAAGACAAAAACAAAACAAAATTGTGGCTTATATTATAATTATTGAGTTTTAGAAAGGTGAATATGATTGTTTTTTGCCTTTGGTCCATGAAATAATGTCTGAAAATATTGGTAGAGATTGTGGAACACTCTCTATAATAATTTTTATGTACAGAGTGTCCTGTAATTCTTAGGACAAGTCTATATACCGCAACTGCTCAGGTCATGGCAAACGCATTTCAGAATATGGAAATAGATCTTTGGTGCTTAGTTTCCTATCCGTCAGTCTGTATGTGTTTTTATATACAAATTCGCTTTAATATCTTAAAACGAACAAACAAAATCCTACCTAATTTGGATCAAATATTTGTGGTAATAAGGCCAGTTATAAAACAATATTCATTAATACTTTCGAAATGGCGGCCACTAAATCTGATTAACTTTGAATGTCTTAAAAATCCAGCAGGGTATACAAGAATAAATCTGATCGTGGATTGTATCACAAATCTAATTACTCAAATACTATTTCAAACTAATAATAAATAACTCATTAAGAGCATCTTTACTGTAAAAAAACATGGTTCGTGAAAATAAATTTAATATCCAGCTTTAGAGTATCTTATCCCTATTTCTTTTATTTCTGTGATTTTATTATGCAAAACATTTGAAATACATGTTTCAGGCCTATCTAAGGATAGAATAGAATCATATATTTCATGTTTAATGAATTTATTTTAATACCTGTTGTTTTAGGAAATATTTATTTACGAAAATTTAGTCAAGCGACAAATCAGATGTATTTCCAATAAAACCGCTTATCTTTGATTTTGTCATCTATAAAAGCATTATTGTCTGAATATTACTGTACGAATTTTCTTGTTCTTTATTATTCTTAATATATAACAGATAACCTAGTCACTTTATTTAGTTTTTTTTTCACATATATTGTGAATAAATTGAAGCTTTATGATAAATACAACAGTTTATTATTGTTAATTAAGACATTTGTTTTTGTCCTTCATTGTTCATAAAGGCGTTCATTGTTGATACATTTGCAATATCACTAGTAGTTTTTAATTTATTAGAAAAAAAGTTGCTTGGCAACAGATATTAATGTATTTCCTGTACTTTAAATGAAGGGACTAAGATGTGAGCACGATTGGCATAAGATATTCTGGAGCTGCCGTTTACTCGATTTTTGTATTGTGACCTACTCGTTGAGATTTTCCAAGATATTCCATTTTTAACAACAACAAAACGCACACTAACCGACAGAGGGGAAATTAAGCAATGTAGATCCATAATACTCAGTATATAAATGTATGTTTTGACAGCAATAACGCTTTTGAAAAATACGGTAGTATATTTATTGCTACGTGTTTTAACATTGTTTTCAACTTTTTTTTTAATTATAGTTTGAAACTAACTGGTATGGATAGGTCTATAACTGAATGATATTTATTCTTTTAGATATAAAATAATATTTAAATTGTTTGTCAAGTGTGTTTAAACTATTTTAAACTGAATAGTATAATTCAGTTTATGATGCGTCCTTAAAAATAATTAGCTCTTAGCGTCGCAAAATTACAATTTCACGGTTCTAAATTTTCCCGCTTTTGATTGGTATTCGAAAAATTAAAATAAATAAATAATTGTTTTTTAAAGTGGTTAATAGGTTGATATAATCTCTGACCATGTATATTTATTACACATGCCGGATTTACGCAATATCAGTTCCTCTGCGTTGTTCGTACCACGATTTCAAATTAATTTTACTTTAAAATAAACCTGTATTTGAATGCCTAGAACCTAGTTTTTTGACTTAAGTATATTTGAGTGCATCAGTATTTTTATTAATGGTAATGAAACTGTTTGGTTTTTGAAAATTTTAAAGTAAACCACAGCAATGCCAATAATATATACTCATTGGCAATATATTTAAATTTTATCTATATATATATATATATATATATATAGGCTACATAATATAAATAATTATATATCAATATATATATATATATATTATTTATTTTATTGAAAAATAAATCGCCAATATGGTTTAAAACGTTTATTACTATAATTCCGTTGGAGTAAATTATTCATCTCATCAATACGGCGCTGATTTAGCAGCCCCCAGATTCTAAGGGGGTGCTAAATCAGCAACATGAGCCACGGTCAAGGCGCTGAATTAGGACCCCCCAATTCGAAGGGGGGTGCTAAGATCAGCACATGAAACACGGTCGAGGCGCTGAATTAGGGACCCCCGTATTCGAAGGGGGGTGCTTAGTCAGGGCATGGGCACGGCCACTGTGACTGATTTAGCACCCCCTTTCGTGGACGTCAAAATGACGTCAGTAGCGAGGGGGTGCTATGTCCAGGGGGTGCTAATTCAGGCGCACCGAAAGTTCCAGTGGTTGGATACTGCAGAGCCCTACATTATTCCACGAGTTACCAAAGGACAACACTCCTAGTGGTTGGATACTGTAAAGCCCTACACTATTCCATGAGTTTCCAAAGAACAAAAGTCCCAGTACTTAGATTCTGCGAAGCCCTACATTATTCCACGAGTTTCTAAGGGCCAAAAGTCCAGTGGTTGGATACAGGAGAGCCCTACATTATTCCACGAGTTTCCAAAGGTCAACAGTTCCAGTGGTTGGATACTGCAAAGCCCTACACTATTCCACGGGTTTCCAAAGGTCAAAAGTTCCAGTGGTTGGATACTGCAGAGCCCTACATTATTCCACGAGTTTCCAAAGGACAACAGTCCTAGTGGTTGGATACTGTAAACCTACACTATTCCATGAGTTTCCAAAGGCCAAAAGTCCCAGTACTTAGATTCTGCAAAGCCCTACATTATTCCACGAGTTTCCAAGGGCCAAAAGTTCAGTGGTTGGATACTGCAGAGCCCTACATTATTCCACGAGTTTACAAAGGCCAAAAGTCCAGTGGTTAGATACTGCAAAGCCCTACATTATTCCACGAATTTCCAAAGGACAAAAGTCCTAGTGGTTGGATACTGCTAATGACATAAATACGTACAACTTTGACTAGTTTAATACTTTTTTATTATTATTTCCTGTAATGTTATTTCATTTCGAAAACTTTTAGGTTATTTTGGACCACCCAGTAATAGTAGTAACAGTTAAATAATTAAAAATTTTAAGATCTAGCTCAAATATGGCACAAGAAGACAATTTAGTTCTCTACAAAAAAAGATACAGTCACTTTTTTGAGTCCCCTACGGTTAAGGCACTAAACGCTTTCAAAGTCGAAATACTTAATAAATTTAAAGAAGTAAACATTTGCGTATGGTCTACCAAACACTATGTATGCTCTCACCTGCAAATTAATTATATCAATCACCTGCTTGAGGTTATGTCCGAGTTTGGTGAACATTCGTAGAGAGGTCTGAGGCCGTAGCTCTAGAAACTACGGTTACTTTAAGAGAGTATTCTTACGTGTTTTAATGAAATGGCTGTTCAACCTATATTGTATATTCAACAAAAATTGTTCATAAGTGTTCGATGTAAAGTTAAAGATTTTGTGGCTCAAATGTGACTCTGTTTCCGATGACTAGATTGCTCAGTAGTCTCTCATCAAAGGAACTACGATATCGGTTTCATGACTAGGATATCTTGCGATAACCACTGTACCCACTAGACATCCAGTTGCGGACCGATTTTGCTACCTTATTTTTGTCACCAACCTAAAAGGGAAACTAAATTTCAGTTCTTTAGTTTCACTAAACCTTTTTTAAGTACACCGTCCCTCGTGGAAGTAATCATAAGTAGTACAAATTTTCATATTTAGAACAATGGCGAGTAGTTGATAAATGTATGAATAATGACTATCAGAGCGTATATATAGGTGCAGACGTTAAACATATTGAAATGGCTAACTTAATGTAACAAATAGTACATCTTTTGCCACAGAAAGATTGAAGTTATAAAAACTTTGCAACATGTGGATTTAATAAAACAATTATTATAAAAGTTGTAAAATAAAACTATGATTTTCTCAGACTCAAAAAGAAAATAAAGGCGACTCCAAAAACAAAATATATTACATTTTTGTATTACAATTAATGTTAAAATACCATATGGTGTAAATATGCAAACAAAAATATTTAAGCCAGTATGAAAAATTAGGTATGACTACAGTTTAATTTATGAATAAATTGAGAAAAAAGACTGAAATTTTCAATAGAGCCAAAAGGTCTCGTCCAATAAATAAATTAATTTGAAAAGTGGTGTTTTAATAACATTTTCTGCAATTTAAAATTTTTCAAATTGCTCCAAAAGTCTTTAATGTGAATATAATTGCAAAAAAGATTAATACCTTTGATTCCAAATTTTCCAAAAAGGCCATAAAAATATTTCTTTTTAAAAGAAAAGATTTGAATTAGAACCTCTACTAGTAGGACCAACGCCATTAGAGTTTCTCTTTCTTCAACGTAATCACGGCCATTATTTCCAAACCTGTAACTTTGTAATATGTTACTGCTCATGTTAAATTTAATTAATTAATTAATACTGTGCACAGTACATCAAGCCTCCACTGTTTTTAAGGATGTTACTTATTACTCGTAAATTGATGCCCTATAGATGACTAGAAGTTTGTACATCTTAGCTTATTATCGCTCTTTTTAGGAGTAGATA
>NW_025788882.1:0-8892 GCF_021130785.1 Homalodisca vitripennis
TGCGTCGAAAAAGAAAGGCAAAACATGGATAGTGTCAAAATTGATGTTGGATCAACTACCTTATGCCTGTGGAAAAAGAGCCCGACGGGGCGTGATGGAAAATATTCTTGTGGACGAGGGCAATTGCCGCAAAAAGAGGTGTGTGGTGTTGTTGTTATTTCCAATCAAATTAAAAGAGAGATACTCTTTTTTGACACACCTTTCAGCGGTTTCTCTGTTTTGATTCAAAAAAGTTCACGCACTATGAGAAAACGTTTCCCATTCAACTATTGGAAGAAACAGTGCAGGTTGTAGTCATTTTTAGACAAAGATCGATTGAAAACAGGAACTTTCAGTGATCTACAAACGAAAAGATTTTTCAAGTCATCGAACGGGACTGTGCGGTGTTTACAGTTCGTTATTGAGAATGGGCTTACAGGACTTCATTTTCAGAAACTCACACAAAACTTTTGACAATGGTTTCTACCATCCCTATGACTACTGCGGAAGCGGAACGGTTGCTTTTCGACCTTATAAAGCGCATTCAAGACATTCTTTGAGAAGTACCATGGCGGCAACGAAAAGACTAACAGCATTCGGCTATGTTGTATGTGGAAAAGGGTATGATTCAGGAGTATACCTAACTTTAATTGAGCGTGTATTCGATGTTTTTGCTAGGCAAAAACGAAAGAAGGATGGGACTTCAACTTTTAAAAACTGTACATGAACTAATCATCTTACAAAGGAGTGTTTTTGGAGAAAAAACTGTGTATCATAAAATGCTGAATCTATGATTTCAGGAAACCATTTAGTTAATTTTCAATTAGCCTATTTAACCTATTTTCTAAGTTACTTATAACCTTACATTTTTCTTTGTATCAAGAAAAATAAGATAGTATTCACATTATCATTCTTTTATTTCCATGTTCATAAACATTTGGTTTAGCCATTTAATCAGTTATATTTGCTAATTACTTTCTGGGCTATTAGGCATAATTATTAAATAGTGCAAGTAGTCAAATATCGTTGCAATATTTTTAAGGGGTTTCTTTTTACGAATTATTCATTCCACAGCACGAAATAACTCACAGCTCTTGTACACCTTTTTCAAAACAAATCCAATTTGGTGCTTATAAAGAGCCTAAAAGGGACTGAAATATTTTGTTGACTATTTATTTTGAGACCGTTAAACTATGTTGGCGACGTAAGTTAATTATCTATTCCTTACTGTTATTTTCTTTTGGGTGAACCCCCGTCGTGCACCCATTTATACAGGAGCCGCCACTGCATACAAGTACCCAGTACGGGTGGTGATGTTCAAGTTTAGGTAGGTGTAAGAGCAAGAGTCGCGAACTAGTCGTGAGATTTAAAACTAAATGTTAAATGGTAATATCACACATGCTGGCTTGATACATACTGACTGACATACAAGTACCCAGTACGGGTGGTGATGTTCAAGTTTAGGTAGGTGTAAGAGCAAGAGACGCGAACTAGTCGTGAGATTTAAAACTAAATGTTAAATGGTAATATCACACATGCTGGCTTGATACATACTGACTGACATACAAGTACCCAGTACGGGTGGTGATGTTCAAGTTTAGGTAGGTGTAAGAGCAAGAGTCGCGAACTAGTCGTGAGATTTAAAACTAAATGTTAAATGGTAATATCACACATGCTGGCTTGATACATACTGACTGACATACAAGTACCCAGTACGGGTGGTGATGTTCAAGTTTAGGTAGGTGTAAGAGCAAGAGTCGCGAACTAGTCGTGAGATTTAAAACTAAATGTTAAATGGTAATATCACACATGCTGGCTTGATACATACTGACTGACATACAAGTACCCAGTACGGGTGGTGATGTTCAAGTTTAGGTAGGTGTAAGAGCAAGAGTCGCGAACTAGTCGTGAGATTTAAAACTAAATGTTAAATGGTAATATCACACATGCTGGCTTGATACATACTGACTGACATACAAGTACCCAGTACGGGTGGTGATGTTCAAGTTTAGGTAGGTGTAAGAGCAAGAGTCGCGAACTAGTCGTGAGATTTAAAACTAAATGTTAAATGGTAATATCACACATGCTGGCTTGATACATACTGACTGACATACAAGTACCCAGTACGGGTTGGTGATGTTCAAGTTTAGGTAGGTGTAAGAGCAAGAGTCGCGAACTAGTCGTGAGATTTAAAACTAAATGTTAAATGGTAATATCACACATGCTGGCTTGATACATACTGACTGACATACAAGTACCCAGTACGGGTGGTGATGTTCAAGTTTAGGTAGGTGTAAGAGCAAGAGACGCGAACTAGTCGTGAGATTTAAAACTAAATGTTAAATGGTAATATCACACATGCTGGCTTGATACATACTGACTGACATACAAGTACCCAGTACGGGTGGTGATGTTCAAGTTTAGGTAGGTGTAAGAGCAAGAGTCGCGAACTAGTCGTGAGATTTAAAACTAAATGTTAAATGGTAATATCACACATGCTGGCTTGATACATACTGACTGACATACAAGTACCCAGTACGGGTGGTGATGTTCAAGTTTAGGTAGGTGTAAGAGCAAGAGTCGCGAACTAGTCGTGAGATTTAAAACTAAATGTTAAATGGTAATATCACACATGCTGGCTTGATACATACTGACTGACATACAAGTACCCAGTACGGGTGGTGATGTTCAAGTTTAGGTAGGTGTAAGAGCAAGAGAGTCGCGAACTAGTCGTGAGATTTAAAACTAAATGTTAAATGGTAATATCACACATGCTGGCTTGATAGTCTGACTGACATACAAGTACCCAGTACGGGTGGTGATGTTCAAGTTTAGGTAGGTGTAAGAGCAAGAGTCGCGAACTAGTCGTGAGATTTAAAACTAAATGTTAAATGGTAATATCACACATGCTGGCTTGATACATACTGACTGACATACAAGTACCCAGTACGGGTGGTGATGTTCAAGTTTAGGTAGGTGCAAGAGCAAGAGTCGCGAACTAGTCGTGAGAATTTAAAACTGCTTTATCGATCGTCTTGTAGTGCTTTAATGTGAAACAGTTTTCTCTTCATTAAACATCGTTTCGTGTTTCAGTGTTTACACATCGCGCTCGTTATACAAAGCACTTGTGTGCTCGGCCTACAATCGACAGTCATTAAAACTAAAAGTAAATAATGACTTAGTAAAGGTTTCAGAGTGGCTAAGTAAATAATAGATTGCTGATAAATGTATCCATAACTAAATGCATTATGTTTTTTTATTGTAACAAATAAAAATCGGAGTTTGAAAGAAGTCTTTGATTTTTATTGTCATCGGCATCACTGTAAATATGAATGTAAATGTAAATGTTCTAGTATAGAAAACAGTAGAGTCTGTTAAATATCGTTTTACGTGGATCAACATTTAAAGTGGAATCACCATATTAATTATCTGGTCAAAAAGCTAAGAAACATTAATTACTCCCTGTATTATATAAGAGACTTTATAAGTCAATAATATTTAATACAATTATATATTTCATGGTTTGAAAGTAAGTTGAGGTATGGTATAATTAATTTTGGACAAACTTACCCAACGATATTAAAACCTGTCATAGTGTGCCAGAGAAATGCTGTTCGAACCATAAGTAATTTAAAGCGTTTTGACAGAGTAAGCCATATTTTTAAAGAACGGAACCTTTTAAAAACATTGCGAGAATTGCATAAATATGGTTTAATAATGTACACGCATAAATACCTAAATAATTTTACTATCTTACAAAGGGAAAGGATGACACGATCTGCTAAAATTCTTGCTCTAATGGTTCCTCGATGTAATAAAGAAATTAATAAACATCAATATTGCTACTTAGGGCCTACGGTATTTAACAGGTTTATCATATTTAAGGGAAATAATATTACTAATTGAGAATAAGAATAAAAATTAAGAATTTTGCATTAGATTTTTATAAACCGTCAGAATCATTCATATTTATATGTATATGTTTATTTAATCATATATTCTATCTTAATATAATATTTATTTTTGTATTTATTAACGTATTTGTGTAATATTTAAGCATATTTATTTATTATCATTGTTACTTGAGTAATGTTGATTGTTTTGGGTCTTACTCGTATTTAAAATCAATCACTCACCATCAGAACAAACAATGTACCTTGAGGTACTCATAAGCTGTTACAACGTACCTTGAGGTACTCATAAGCTGTTACAACGTACCTTGATGTACTCATAAGCTGTTACAAACGTACCTTGAGGTACTCATAAGCTGTTACAACGTACCTTGAGGTACTCATAAGCTGTTACAACGTACCTTGAGGTACTCATAAGCTGTTACAACGTACCTTGAGGTACTCATAAGCTGTTACAACGTACCTTGAGGTACTCATAAAGCTGTTACAACGTACCTTGAGGTACTCATAAGCTGTTACAACGTACCTTGAGGTACTCATAAGCTGTTACAAACGTACCTTGAGGTACTCATAAGCTGTTACAACGTACCTTGAGGCACTCATAAGCTGTTAACGGTTTTTATTTGCATGTGTCAATTGTTAAGCCTTTTATTTATTATTAGAAATTTATAGAAAAGTTTTGTGCGAAGCTTTATTGGATATGTTTTGTTATATGTGTGGTTATTTTATATTTATATAGCCTATATTGTTATTATTCTTTACTTATATAATTTACAAATTTCTATGGAAATCAACAGAAGATTGATGTTAACAGTATTACATGTTAAATGAATAGATACAATTAAAATTGTAAAGGATACACACATAAAATGGTAAAATAAGGCATATATTTAGTTAAATATGACATGACAGTATTGTTTAAGTAATGTTTGAGAGCTATGCATATTGTGTACCATCCTAACTGTGTTTCCCACACGTGCTACTTGAGGCACGTGGGAATGTAAGCTGTAAATGCTTGCAACATTATTGCCAAATAAAGAGTTTGTAAACTGTTTGAACTTAACTCTCTTCATTAAATCACGGTAAACTAGTATTTTACATCAAACGAAGGATTTAAAACATGACACGGGACTAACTTTCTTTAAAAAAATCTGAATTAAAATGAAGTAGCTGGGTTTAAATGTTCAAATACCATGCATGTATTAATTTCATTATTCATACAGTACATAGAAAGCTGTGCTTTGGAACATTTGAACATTGATGGGAGGATGTAAGAGGGCCGCCTGTTGGTGCAACATGTACTACAGTCCTCCTACTTGTACTCTAGGGCCGGCTGTCCTGACGGTCATCTTGATTGTAGCTCTGTAACAACAATGTTAAACCTCATTCACTTTTACAATATTTAATTTATCTTTTAATTATTCAAAATCTATACACTTAAAAGAATCTTGAAGTGTATGAATGCATATTAATTATATCTTTACAATTGGGCATCTCCCATTAAGCTACGACCAATATAAGGGCATAAAGGTGCATGATGAATAACTTTGTTCATATTGGGAAACCCAACGTCCTTTCACTACATCTGACGTCTTATTTCACAGCTGAATGTAAAGTATATTGCTATTCTCATGTTTTGTCGGTAATCGAATGTCGATTGAGGTATGATATGCATTACGTTGATATACTTAATCTGTCCTGCATTATTCGTATGTTGTCTCCATTCTCTGCCTCTTACAAGTAAACTGCATTAACCGCTGACTTGTTTGTTGGAACATTTTACCAGATTTATTCTCTATTCTTCCTACAGGCAAATTCATGTTCACGCTAAATCGGACTATTGCACAACTACGTTTTTTAAAATGTATAAATAATACTCCAAAATGTATAAATAATACTAATAATAACAAAATGTTTTAAATAATACTCCAAAATGTATAAAATAATACTCCAAAATGTATAAATAATACTCCAAAATGATTCTGTTAACCGGTATGGCATATACTATAATATGTATACTGTATAATATTCTTAAAGTAGTAGACAAGAATGTTGTCATTTAATAAATATGTTGTATTGGTCTTCAATACAACATTGAAATACATCTACTGTACAGATCTGTTTATAAATACTGTATATTATAACTGCCTAGGTTTCTGCTGTTCTTGTATAATCGCAGACAATAGCTACAAATACATAATGTGTATAAAGCTCGCTTCAGATTCCAGTGTGTAGCGCTGCGAACTGTGGAACGCCTGGGCCAGTGTACTCCGCTGCTAAATGGCGCGCCGAGCACTATCTGGCGGCGCCCTTTCCGAACTATGCCGGTAACACAGGAGTGCTTTTCACACGTCCTACGTTAAGAAATATGTAAATAATTTTATTTTTTAAATATTACTTCATTGAAATAAAAGATTTTGTACGAAATTGTCGAGATATATTGTTAGTGCTTGCAGAATGAAGTAAAATTGTATAGAAAATTAAAAGTTAAAAAGTCACTTCTCGCGGACGCCGTGTTTTATCGCCACTTGAATATATAGACGCTCAGGCTGATGCTCTAGCGGGTGGACCGATGCTTCTAGGTGTCAAACGCGGCAACGCAAAACATTACGCTCGTCTGAGCAGTTGTTCCAGCTGAGTAATCAGCGTTATAAAACGATACAAATCGAATAAAAACGATGAAAAGTGTAAAATTTCCATTATTATACAAGTAATGCGAAGAATAAACTTACCTTACACCTCAGGAGCGGACTTTGTTCACCTTTTGCTTTAAGAGTTTTTTTACTCCACGTAGTTATTTTTTTTTATTTCAAATCTTGTTATGTGTTCTTTATTAACTGAGCAGTAGCGAAGCTATCACTTGAGGGGCGGGGAAAACTGTATCTCTGCCTCTCTGACGTCCCGCAAGATATCTCTAGAACGAACTAACCACACATTTTGGAATTTACAAGAACCTTAATTTCTATATGTGGAACGTAGAGTTCGATGGTGATGCACTGAATTCCACGGGATTTGGCCGAGTGTTTGCATACTATATATTTATACTAGAAGAAACAAATTTTTTTTGTTCGAGTACAGTCATATGACATTTTAACGTAACATTTGGCGAATTGGTTGGTGAGTCTACATTACATTTATGTTAAATTGTATCGGGGCATTCGACAAGTTGTATAGGCCTACAGACAAGATACACTTCGATGATCGTGCTGCTTGGGTGGTCGTTATCATAACTTGGGGTGATACATCGAAAATGACGAGTAATGAACTCGAAATTCGGTATATTTTGCTAAGCTATCACTAACGGTTCTGGCAATTTCTTTTGTTTCCAATCTGTTTGCCCGTGTCCTGTTTCCCACTGGAGTCTGCATAAGAACGATTTGAATTACGGACTCTAGACACATCCCATGCGTGTGACGTCATATCTCGAACATAATTTCATCTTTAGTATTACAATTTAGCATGTAATTTCGTTTGTAAATACACAAGAACGAGTTCCATAAATGTGCATGTGGTCAACCACGGGAGTTATTGAAGTTTACCACTCGGACGGCTGGCAGACATTCTCTCTGTCTGTCTGGAGGCTGAAACATTTCCTCCCTGTCAGGTCATCCGCCTGTCCACAGGACCGACCGGAGAATGACATTAGCTACAGACTTAGAATTGTGAAACATCTCCTCCCTGTCAGGTCATCCGCCTGTCCACAGGACCGACCGGAGAATGACATTAGCTACAGACTTAGAATTGTGAAACATCTCCTCCCTGTCAGGTCATCCGCCTATCCACAGGACCGACCGGAGAATGACATTAGCTACAGACTTAGAATTGTGAAAACATTTCCTCCCTGTCAGGTCATCCGCCTGTCCACAGGACCGACCGGAGAATGACATTAGCTACAGACTTAGAATTGTGAAACATTTAATCCCTGTCAGGTCATCCGCCTGTCCACAGGACCGACCGGAGAATGACATTAGCTACAGACTTAGAATTGTGAAACATTTAATCCCTGTCAGGTCATCCGCCTGTCCACAGGACTGACCGGAGAATGACATTAGCTACAGACTTAGAATTGTGTCAACTAAATCTGTTACGTGATACGTGGAGTATCAAAATACTCGTAGTTATTTTTTATAAGGACTATGATTGAGAAGCAGGCCCGAGGTTGTACATGGCTGGCTAACCGTCAGCGCAGGTAATACAATTTTGGGGGTAGCCAAAAATCTGAATGTTATATGTTTGGATACATGAGCATGACATGACCGTGGACACACTTGTGTTGTGTACACTACACACCAGAGGATACAAGCCGGGCGGGCGAGCGGTATGACTCATGACCTACTTTTGTCTTGTTTGTGATAGCATTGCAGCTACCGCACTGCCCAGCGTCTACCCCACCTATCGCCCCTTGCCTGACGCCGGTCACACTCCATTGTGAGTCTGCGACACACCTATTTTTGGGGACTTTAAGTTGAGACCCCACTTATGGGTATTAGTGAAACTCTTATTTGAGTCCCACGGCTCAGTGGTACAGATATAATTCTTGGGACTTAAATTAGAGACTAAAGTTATGGTTATCAGTGAAACTCATATTTGAGTACCATGGCTCTGTGGTTCAGATCTAATTTTTGGAACTAAAAGTTTAGACCCAGTTATGGTTATCAGGGAAACTTATATTTGAGTCCCATGGCTCTGTGGTTCGGATCTAATTTTTGCAACTAAAAGGTTGAGACCCAGTTATGGGCATCAGTGAAACTTATATTTGAGTCCCATGGCTCTGTGGTTCAGATCTAATTTTTGGAACTAAAAGTTGAGCCCCAATTATGGGTATCAGTGAAACTTATATTTGAGTCCCCATGGCTCTGTGGTTCAGATCTAATTTTTGGAACTAAAAGGTGAGACCCACTTATGGGCATCAGTGAAACTTATATTTGAGTCCCATGGCTCCTGTGGTTCAGATCTAATTTTTGGGAAACTAAAACGTGTAGTGTGAGACCCAGTTACGGGG
>NW_025788883.1:0-8528 GCF_021130785.1 Homalodisca vitripennis
ATATTTATTAAATTACAAATAACTATTGAAATCAATAATAGGCATATTAGATTTAATCGGTTTCTTAATACGGGTACCGTGATAAAGCTGGGTGAAAGGAGTAAAGTTAAATGACTGCCCTGACTGGGTCTGTGAACTTCAACCACAAAAGAGGATTTGATAGTGGCTCTCAGCCCGGCCTCAATCTACACCTTTTGTCAACTCTTAACTGCTTCTGTGGGTCGTTACGACGTCTTTTGATCAAACTCCTACAGAGGCGAAAAGGAGGGAACATTTTTCTTCCTAATACCATCACCTGTATTAAAGATTCCCAAAATTACAGTCAGTTGTGGTAGTGTTAATTAATAACGGGTAAACGATGAGTATAAATTCTCTGACGTCAAATACGCGAAAAACATTTTATACAGAGTTTAGATTGATAATGCACAGCATGTTCACAAACCGTAGATCATATCTTCAATTAAATATAAGTTCTAAACCTAGTTTACATGTTATACTGTTTAGAAATTCCAATCAATAAATTATTAAATTATATTACAAAACAATTTAATAAATTTCAAATGGATATACTAAAATATAAATATGTGGATTCAACACAAACCAGATAGTTCTATTATTATATTAACAGCATAATAACAATAACCAGTATAATCCGCTTACAAGCACCCACTAAAACTTAATTCCTTTTGGAAAAGATCCACAACATTGACTCTAAATATATTATTGGAGGGGTACATTATTTTGAAACAAACCTTGAAAAGAATATTTTTCTATTTGTCAGTAAGAGCAAAGAAATCCAGGCAACAGCCAATCTTACTTCTTAAACCAGAATGGCAAAATTGGTAAATACATTCCAAAGACCTGGATTACCCTAATAAAGTCTCAATAATAACATTAAAAAACCAAAACTTCCTAAACATTCAAAAGAACCTATTCTATTACTAGATTATTCCCTCATCTACACACAATTAATTCTATAACAAATTTGGGTTTTTAATTTACTTTTAAAATTCCCCTGACATTAAAATTTTAGTTCTAAAGAACCACTAGAAATTTGTAGTAGAATTACTTCAAGATTTTACACTAGTAGTAATACTGGAATGAACTCATCCTATAATTGACAAACATCTATTGTATTTCTGAAAAGGTAAATACCAAATTAAACTATAAGTTTCGGTCCAAATAATATATAGGCCAAAAAATATAACCATTTGAGAATTCGTATGACATGTCATAGTTTTCAACATTTTTCAATTACGATAAAGAGAACAGGTGGCAGGACACTTCCTACACACATTTAAAACGAGACAAAATCGAACAGTATTTACAATAAACGGAATACACATAAATGTCCGCATGAAAATTAACAAGATTAATGTAAAAAACCTGGAGCACAATCCATCACATTATTGTTGATCGGCAAAAAATCCATTTCGCCTAGTTAAAAAAATAGATTCTAATACATTTTATAAATTAGTTCAAAAATCAAAGTTTGCTTTTAATATATATCTATAAGTGTCTTCTCGATTTGACGAAAAAAGGAGTTAGATTTCAATCCTTGGAACGTAGGTGTTTATACAGTTTTTCAACATATAACGATGGCAAATGTTCGGAAAACACAAGTTATTATTCTGTTCGACGTAAACACCTGATTAAAACGCGATTGTATTTTTTATTAACATTATTGGCAAACAACCTACTTTCCTATCATCTAAACAGTGTTTTGTAAACGAACAGAAAGTATATAAAGTAAGGGTACTGAAGGATGAAAATAAATTTATTGCGAATGTTTACTTGTATTTTAAAATTATAAGAAATTTGTTTATTACCTCAGACAACACTATTTGATGTTGTATTGCAAGATTAGGTCACCATTCTATGGCAGCTTAACGTCTAGCAACGTAGGTACCTAATATAAAATTTCACGTGTCATGAAAATAAAATGTGTTTTGAACATCCAGAATAAACGTAATAACTTCAAGTAAATAATGTCTTAAGAGTGCCTAATCACATATTAGAACTAGTTTTTGGATAACGTCGTGATTATTCTCATTTAATGTGGTTTTATTAGTATAGTGGTCAGTTAAAAGACCTGTTCCATCATAACCAATTTTTTTTGTGATCGATTTTTGAAACGATATAATGTGAGGGTTTCAATTTTGTCATTGCTTTGAAGCATGATCACTTGTCTATAACAGTTAATTATAAGTAGTTAGCTTTTTATTCTTTTATAAATGTGTCAACGTGGAAAATTTTCAATATTACTCGCTTGTTTTATTCTCGTTAGGACAAGAAGCAATAATAGATAAATGGCACCCTGAAGTTTTACCCCTATATGGACCTTAAACCGGCTGCTTCTCAGAGCGACAAGATATTTTGGTACTGGGTAAGGTTGGTTTCAATATGCAGTGAATTGTCATTATTACATCTGTGTTAATTATGTTGCTCGCTTATATAATATTATATATATATATATATATATATATATATTATATATATATATAATAGAACCTAAAACTGTTTTAAATTAGTTTCACCAGAATTTCTATATAAAACTGACTTTATAGTCCAAGCCAAGTACTCTTGTAATGTTTTTATAGATAGAAACTAAGACTCAAGCATCATGATACGCTTTTGCGCTTGTTGACAGTGAAGGCCCTGCAGCACAACACAATGTGTAGAGAACTTGAACGTTGGGATATTACACGCCTAATCATCTGTGCCGACAAACAATTTGAAGAATCTTCAATTGTTGCTTTCTCTTTCTTCTCCAAACATAAAAGTAGGTTTCATTCTGTTCACTGATCATTTTTACCCTAAGATTGCCGTTGTTTTGTAACCAAATACCTGCACACATAAATCTTACGTGTTGTCTGATTTAAAGTTTAAAATTTTTTGTTCCTTAAATTTTAATATTGTTATAAGGATTAATTAAAATAACAAATTATAAACAATCAGTTGCGAAAAAAGTTTTTTTGTCGAATACCTTCTTTAACTGTCCATAAGAATTATGGCTCGGTTTTGAGCATGGGTGTATTATAGTTACTGATCAATTACCCGCAACTTCAGCAAGCAATTTTAAATCCATACTTTCTTAGTGAAAGCATGTATAAATGTAATATAGGACGGGGCTTTTTCATTAATCAATGTAATGTAATATGAATGTTTTTAATCACAATCAGCCATAATTAGGTACAAATTATTTCAGTAGCCATGGTACAGACTATATAGAATTTTTTACTTAGTTCTACTTTAGATTTTTGTTATATGAATAAATATATGAACAAATAAGTCTCAAAAAACCTAATTTTGGAAAATGTGTCAACGTCCCATCTTTCTATATTAATTTGCTATCTCAGGTATTTTCAAGCGCCATTAGTTGAGTTTTACTTCAATTGAAAATGCGTCTACTTCGGCTCTTCTGATGTACTTTCTGTCCAATATTTCCAAGTGCTGATTCATTCTCCCCCGAAATACAGAAAATGATATAACTTACAAACGATTGAAAAGTTGGTAGCGTCCCCAAAAGAGTCAGATATACCGATTAAATTGCCAATTACCGCTTTAATTTGAACGTATTTTACTGCCCTACAGACGAGTTAATGATTGCCACTGACCAAGAATATAGAACAAATATGTGAGTTTTGAATCCAAATTAGATTGATAAAAACGGTTATTTTGTTGTGGTTCTACAGATGTTTCTTGTGCTATATGGTTTAGAGAGATTCGCATATATTAAAAATATATCCATTACATTAATTTTGTTTGATGTAGTTATAACTACATCGTATAGTTATTGCCATTTTTAAAATAGCTAATTAATTTAATATTAAATACCTAGGAGTTGATTACTCCTGTTTATTGTCTTTCGTCTCTAAAATAACTTTATACAATGTAGAGGGATTAATTTCGCAGGTTCAGTTACTTTGAATTCTAAACCCAACCAACTATCCCAATCACAAGGTCCAGAGAGAAAAAAAAGTAAGCTGTAGTTGTAAACCCATCTAATAACAGTCGCCTACCAGAAAAACGTGTGGTCTCCTACTATATCATTCCTACATCCCATCAATTGTTAATAACCAAATTAATAGTTTGCCTATGTAACCAAATGGATCTCAATTTTGCTCATCCCCGTTTGTTTTATATGTTAAGTATTGACGAGAAAATACCTTCGTTTTAAATAATGTATGGAATTATAGCAGGTTGATATAATAGAAAACTCAATTTAGAAACCTATCCATTAACAAATATTATTTTCCAAGAACTTAAAAAATAACATGGAGTACCCTTTGTTTTGGATAATTTAACCACATACTAATTTCCGTAGTTGATAATCAGTTGATCCTGGTACACTTAGGTTTTATTTATATTCCTGAAACAGCTGATGTGCCTGAATACGGTAGCACACTGCTCCGAACCTGTGTTTCAGGGGTTAACGCCAGTTTATTTTCAACCACGGTCCTGAGCTGCTCGTACACCATGTCCGTTGAGACCACCGAGTGTAGTGACCGCGTTACACAGTGTTTTGCGGATTTGTAATCATCATGACACTTATGTACTATGAAGATCATTTATCTCATCCCATTAACAACCGTACAACAAATGTTTCTTTTAAATTTGTTTGCCTGAACTAGGGTATTTTAAAGTTTCTATAAATAGAATGTAATTAAATTCAGGATAGATTTTTCATTTATTATATACATTTAAATCATATGTTCAAAATAATTATATACTTGTAATTAACTTTAATCCGTTTCAAAATAAATTACTATAACTAAATTTCCTATTTTGTATTTGCATTGAAACAAGAACAGCATAGGGTCTCTTTCATTACATAAATCATGGAACATATGGGAAAACAGCGGTTTTAAGTTGCCTAATATTAATTAGTACGAACAATATTACCTATTCTGTAAAGAAATATATGCACAGTACTGTAGTGTATAACTACAGTAGAGTTTTATATTTAACAACCAACAGTTGAACCAATTGAACACAACATTTATTATTCTATAATTAAAAATATTTTCCTGAAACCCTATACTCCTCTTTATCTATTGATGATATAGCATCTCATGTTATCAACAGTTGCGAATGATTTTTAATGTAATAGAAAACACAATAATACTAAATACTCCGCGTGTTTGGGTTTTTAATAACTTGATATTTATGTATTTTCATTCTATTTTAGTATAGAAAATTGGTTTTATTCCATTCATTGAAAATATATAGTGAAGTAAGAGAAATTATATTGTGGCCATCCTCCTATAAATGAACTGTTGACATTCCATTATATTAAACCCCGTTTTCAATACAAACGTTTTATTTAGCTAGTCTAAATCGTTTAGTATACTGCACTAATAAAATTTTAATCTTATTTCAACACCACAGTAATTAAATTATCTTTCCGTATTTATTCCTGTAAATTTAATTAAGTGTGTCCTGGGATTCTAACAAATACAGGAAGTCTCAAAAACTAAATACCTCAGAAATTCCGAATGCATCCTCTTAATTTTGAATGTTCGAATAGAGGTTGTTTCCTAAAATTATACAATGACCATCCAGCCAATTTATTGTGTAACACTATAACAATAACTGTTATTCAATTATTGTGATTAGTGATGTCCATAAGTACAAATTAGTTTCTGTTCATGATTTAAAAGTTCACGCTATCGCGTTGTGTTTTTTATATGTTTTACGTACGAAGGTGTCGGTACATGTTACAATACTTTCACCATCAATTTCATCGTAAGTGAATAACCCTTTGAGTGATAGTCAGCTTTCCACAATTTGAGCTCACCTCTGTATATGGTAGTGCATTTAGAGGCATGGAACAATAATATTTAAACTGGTTTAACAGTACTTTTAGCAATGGTTTTTTACTTTTTGTTGGAAAAGAAACCTTCAACTCGTGAATTCGAACAAATATTGCCGCAAAATCAAAATTAAGTAAAAGTTCTGGTTCCAGCCGGTCTCCCGAGTTTTCATTGAGTCAAACAGACGTCAGGTTTCATTATTATATTGAAGAGTATGTCGTAGGAATTCGTTGTTTTTTCCCCGTGTAATCACTTAGCCGAGGTTATTTTAAAGATCATAGTTGTACATGTATTTATGTTGTACTTTGAAATTAACTAATAATTTTTCTGTAATGTTGTTACTCTTCTTTTATCATACCAGATATATACCTAAATGCATATGTTAAATGCTAATTAGTAAATGCATAGTTATTAGTGAGTATTGTGGTATTTTATATTTTTGATTTAATCTTTAAATTTATGTAAGTTTTAATAATTTGTAAAAAATAAGGAAGAACTACAGCAAGACGAGGTGTCACTGTAACAGGACTGTTACTTAAGCTGCATCCTAATTGAATACCATTGTTTATTTGATTCCCCAAATATCCTGGGACAGACAGAAAATTTGGCAGAAAAGAATTATTAGAAAACACCCAGACAAGCCGGTGGGCTGAACCGACTGAACCAAAATGCCTAGTTTGGACATGCAAACCCCATCAGCCTTAATATTAGTGCGTTAAATGAAGTTGCATAGGCGAAAGTTTAAAGTTTATATATGAAGTCAGGCTCTCAAGATATAATTCCGAATAGTTTATTGCTAGCAATAACGCTCAGTGAAATCCTGTAGAGGAGCGTCTAGTATACTGACTGAAGTATAAACAGGTTTTAATTGATTTATTATTTAACGTACATGAATCAAATTGGAGAAAATATGAATAAACTATTTAAAAAAGGATGAGGAAACCTTCGGTTTTGATAAGGCCTCGCACGAAAAATAAATTAATTGAAAATATTACACGTATATCTTTACATTTATTAATATTTATAAAGTTTTTCCAATTGCTCCAAGAGTCTTTCAAAATAGGGTTTTAGTGATAGGATCTAATTGTGAAGTATTAAATAATTTACACTGTATTTTAACACTATGCTAAGATAAATTATATTATAAATATTCAAACGTAAAAGAATAACATACCTATATTATTATTGGTTAGTGGATATACATAAGGTAGACATTAATTAAATAATTATTTACATGCTGATATATTTCATTCTTTACTTAAACACCTCATTCTCATCATACCCGAAACTAAAGACCTTAAGAAAGCGTTGTTCTTTATGTAGTAGATTACAAGATGACTTTTTAAGGGTTAAAGTAAACATTTCTCTTAGAGAATAATGATTCAGCATGTGACAGACCATTATGTAAAACTCCGGTTCCTTGCACGGTTATTCATTATAATGTCAAAGTCCTTAGTCCAAAGTAATTTTTTAGACCACCACATAGGTTTTGAAAAATTACATATCTTCAATGTTGCAATTAATCACAAAGTTGTTACGCTTACCTTAACAGCTTACAGTAATATTTTGTCTAACTAAATCATTGGTCAACTTACGTGTTCCGTGATAGTGCTCTCAGTATATTTTATCACATATATTCTTTAATTAAAAATTTCATAAGATTTGTATGTTAAATCCATTAGATTATTTTATACTTTCAAAGCGTTATAAAACTCTATTTTATATATAACTAAGTACAACATAATATGAAATAAATATAATATATAAGTTTAACCTTGACCAATGAATGAAGCAATTGGAAGCATAAAATGTTAATATTTACAAAAAAATAATTTACACTTTGGTTACATGCAATACTCAATCAGTTAGCATGCATATTTTTCATTAGCAAAAAAAGCATTATAGATACATACTTATACATCCAGCAATTTATTTCGACCGGATCTGAAAAAACCAAAAAAAAAGTATTGAAAAATAATGGAAAACAACAGTTTTGTGTGCGATTTTTAAATATGATTAAATCAGCTGGTTATAAACAATATAAAATGGTGAACAAATTAATCTATTCTTGACGAATCGTTTTATATTAATTAGACCTAAAAGCTACTCCAATGGCGTTAGAAAAGAACATTTGTACAATTTCTTTATTCAACTTATTTGAATTATTACTTGCATCTTAAAGTAGTAAAAAAAAACATTTAATTAAAAGAATGCTTTTATTGAATTCTTATAATACTTTGGTGCGGGATATTAATTTTTAAAATAAAATTGTATGTCCTTTATTTAATTATAAAGATATCTTATGAGAATGACATTAAAACATTCTAAAACTTCAATTGATATTCATAATGAGCATAGTCAACCAGTTAGACAATTAAACATCTATTGTTTCCATCACTAGGCGTACACCTACTCCCATTTATGTTAAATGAATCGTATTTGACAAATGCTGTGATTTTATTTTTGATGATTAATGTAACATAGTTTAGACTTGAGCAGTTGGTAGCATTTCTATCTAGCTTCTTCTAAACACACTCCTTCTTTTAATGGTTGACCCCTTCACAAAGCGAAAAGATTTCCCTTTCGCAGAAAAAAATTAAATTAACATTTATAATCATCACATTACTAAACAGTCGGGTTTTATACATAATTACATCAGTTTTAATGGGAAGTGTAGGTCAGCTTGATAAAAAATATCTCTAAAAACAATAT
>NW_025788884.1:0-8835 GCF_021130785.1 Homalodisca vitripennis
TGCCAGAAAACAGTTTTTAAAGTTTAACGTCGCCTACCTACTATTAAAAAGGTCTAAAGCTAAAAATAACTATCCAAACATGTTAAAAAATAGTATTTAGTTTATTCCAAACATAGTAAACATTTTTAAGTCACGAAAAAAAAAAGGTGTTTTAAATATTTAAAAAAAAGAGTCATGACCTTGATTGGTTTTCCCCGTCTTTGGGGCCTCATCAATGAGTGGGTTCGTCTGCCAACTCGCCGTCCGGGGCTTCCTCTAAACTTTCACTGTCAGGTACTAACGCTTCATAGAAAGCTTTTGACTCCTGGCGTGTCAAAAACTGTTTTAAGTGTAAAAGGTCTTTCACTTTTGCCGCTTTAATGGGCACTGGTCCGTTGTACTGTTTACTAAGCACTTTTGGAGAGTTGTTTTTGTTAGGATTTCTTGAATTTTTGCTTTTTTTTTCACTGGAGGAACTAAGACAGCCTTTAAAAAAACTACCAAAGTATTTTAGACTTGTGCAGCATGAATTTTGGGTTCATTTTTGTCAATCTTGATACTCTTATAGGTCTGTTTGGGATGGGGACATTTTTTTACGTACTTGTCAGAAAAGTACTTCGTCCAGGTTTGAAAATTAACCTCAGTGCCACAGTTTATTAACTGTGAAAGGTGAAGGTTTCACCCTCGGAATTTCTGAGCACAATCCCTCCAGTCATCTGGTGTTTCTGTGTAGGATTTTGAGTTTTAAACGCTCATGTCTTTGTCTCCCTCCATATACGAATGACCTCTTATGGGGAAACAACTTTCACACTATCGAAACGGTCCTTGTCCACAACTGTGTGATGTAAAAAGCGTATGACGGTATAATTCTTGTTCTGTCCTGCACACGAGTCCCCAAAACAGAACAAGATGTCGCACTTTCAAGCTTATTTACATTGTCAAAAAAAGGGTTAAAGCATTGAACAAACATCATCTCTCCCTTCTTGGCGACGGTTTTCGTCGTATGTGTAAACAACGATGTAGAGTCACTTAAACACGTGGACTTTTGAATGATATAAGTTGAGCTGGCGTCGATAATATACGTCAGATGTTGTAATGTTTGGTGTAGGCAAATTTTTTTGAAAGTCCATCGTAACGGCCTCAAATTCTTCTTTTCTTTCTTGCTTCCTTCCTGCACTTAGTTTTAATTGAATAAAATTTTGTGCCTTTAGCCAGGTGAATTTCTTTTTCTTTTTTTGTTAGATCTTGTGATAATGTATCTTTTTTAGTTTTTTTTGTCATCCGCTCCATTGATTTTTTCTTCTAAAACAGAAATTTCTGCTTTAAGTACATCACAGGTACTGCACGTATCTTTCCTTGGGTACCCGAATGAAATATTGAATTTACTATCAAAAATGTCTCGAAATGTATTGAACCCAACAGTATTATCTTTATTTGTTTCATTGTACATTCTATGCAATTTAGACTTATTGAGCTCTTCAGGTAAGTATAATTTTGATGTGTCCTTCAAAGAGTAATGTGATTTTCTACCCTTTAGGGATTGAATGAAACTTATTACTTTTGCTTTTGTTTCTTCGGACAGAGCATTAGATCTGTTTGCATGTTTACCTCGCCCATCTGGCTTGACCTCTCCAAAACTAGTAAGGTGTTTCTTTATGGTTTGAACGCGATTGTTCCCAATGCCATGTAATGACATGAATGCTTTGCAACAAACTGTAACGTCCTGTAAATTATCATCTACATATGCACGAACACGGTAACAATAAGAAGAAAGATTGAAATTAGCCTCTTCTTGGGAATTTCGGTTGCGGCGCTGCTTAACAGGTACAACAGATATAAGACCACCCAAGTACTGATTTTGTGCGTTGTAATCACCTAGTCCGTTAAAGTTATTGATGATACGTTGTCGGTTTTCCGGTGAAACAACGTGAAAACACTTGTAACGAGAACAATGACAATCATCACCAACCTCATGAGTAGTTGCACGAAGTTTTTTTCATCACGTCGCTCATCTTCCCCGTTTTCTTCCTTTTCTTTGCATTTTGTAAACCAACATGAGTCCCTTCCTCCCCCTCACTTCCACTTATATCACTCAACATAGCGTTTACTAACAGTAAAATAATCTAACAATCTTGAAAACTTGTCCGCACAACATTCACACATCCACTAAAGTAGGGTTATGTTTTGGAAACAAAACAACAAAGCACCTGACTGAATCTGAGTTAGAGTGAGGTGGAGGGAGCGACATTGACTCTGATTGTTATTGTGCGCCGCCGCATGGACTATGTTTTCTTGCCCGTTAGCTTTATCTTTCCCTTTGAAAAACGTTTAGTGACTCTACTTGTTTTTTGCACGTTTTAAATAGCATTAAGAAATCTACTTTCTATTAGGCTATCGAATGGCACTGAAAACTCGCTTTTTCGTGAAAAAATTGACTCTGATTGTTCTTGGCTCGCGACGCCTTCAGTTGTAATATGCTCAATAAGGTGGCCGATTGAACTGAACGCTCGACCTCTAGACGCACAGATAGCCGAAGCGGTAATAATAGAACAAAACACACATTTATTGGTCTCAAAATATGACCGAAAATAAAGATATATAAAGATCGAATTGAAACTGTGCAGATTTCATAATTAAATTACACAATTGCTTATTATTATGATTTGTAAACAAATGAAATAGTTTTAAACGAAAATCAACCTGTCGTCTAAAGTTGCAAAGTATTTACGCGATTCGTAAGACATAAATGTAGTATCAAAATGCGTCGTATCAACGATAGAAATAGAGATAATACTGCGAAATCACAGTTTCTCAATCTAGTTGACTGGTACTGTGTTATAACAAATATTTTACCATATGATAGTTGGTTTAATAAGTGTCACGGATCTAAAAATTTTATCTATAACACAAATGGTTTACATTGATATTCCGTTTTTATTTTCTGCTAAATTTAATTAGCGCGCAACCTGATATTTTCAGGCGGCAACAGATTACAGCATTTTTACATCAAAATAAACTGATAATATTGGTTTTGATTCCATACTGAATATTAGGAATGTCACCAACTGAATAACTTAAACTAGGATGTAGTTGGACCCTCTCCTCAAAATGGAAAATATTGATGTATTCCATTATAGCATGGGCATAGGCGTATCTATGATGACCTAAAAGGGGATTTCACCATTAAAAATTTTCCCCATACCTCCCACGTAAGATGGGGTACGGGAGCCCCTCCCACCCCAATATTTTAAATGCTAATAACATTAAATATCGTAAGTTTGACTGGCCGTCCTGAGAGCATTATTATTATTCTTATTTTAGTACTCTACAAGAACGACTATAAATGTTACATCGACGGAAATGTACGCTTTTGGAGACCACTCCGATAAACCCAAAAAGATTTAAAAAGAAAATGACGCTGTATTAATGAGAATGGACACTCTCGGGGAAAATTGGTTATATCTTAAGAACTAAAAGGCACATTCTGCACCTAGAATTTTTTTTACGTTATAATACGGGCCCTTTCAATAATACATATTATTTTACATTGAAAATTATGAGCGTATATTTGTTATACATAAAATATAGTATTTGATATTGAAATGTTTTTTTAGTTTCAAAACAAATTCCATCATGCCTAATAAAAATATTTTTGGGATATGTAGATCTTATGTATTTTTGTAGATGATGAAATATAATTATAGTGTGCGTTTTCACCCCCGACCGCGGATAACGTCCCATACTACGTGCTTGCGCATGGGACTAAGCAACGCTCGGCATTAACAAATATACTGTAACTATACTTAGATATATTTACAAAGCACGATATTTTCGTTACTTTGGTTAGTGATATTTTGGGTCTTCATGCACACAACGTGTGACAGAAACGTACACGAATACAAATGGACAAAATATAAATCTATTTTTTATTTTTTTTGCCATTTGTGTTCATCATTTATCTCATTTTGGAAAACATTTCACTGTTGGTACTGGTTCCTTTCATGCTAGACCATTGGATCAATGAGAAAATGTCAAGAGTATAATTCCATTGGCATATTCAAGGCAAAGCGTAAAGCTGTATTGAAACAGCCGGATACATAAAATTTGTAATGCAAAAGTGAGCTTTTCCCTATTGAAAAATTCACAGCGTAATCTTAGGGAACATTATACGGTTTATGTTATGGTTCACTGTGACCTCCATCCTTGGAGATCAACAATTGTGGTATCCTGGGAGCAGTGAGACAGAACTGACTGAAGAGATATGAGGCAGTGTCCATCACTTTACTCTTTGGATAGTTAGAGACCATTTCCTTGTTTATGTAAGAGGATTTCTCCTTGTTGTCTGGTAGACTTCTATTTATTGAGCAACCAGACAGATTTAGAATGCAGAGATAAGTTATCTAACCCTGTTCATTAAACTTTTATCTCTCAAGATGAAAGGGAATGTTTTGGAAATTTGTAGTGAAGCCTAATAATGATTATAAATGCAAAAGTGATCTTGTGTTTTTCTTTCACACGTAAACTACTGAAATGTTACATGGACATTCTTATGGTCCTTGGGATGAATATAAGCCCTGTTCTTATTTCAAAACTCCTTTTCCCAGTCTTTAAAGTAGCAAAAAATCACATCTTGGGTTTTTCCAAAGTTTTGGTGTAAATATTAAATTTGAATGAACCCTGTCAAATTTTTAATAAACTGTTCTGTGTTTAACATTGTTTATTTATTTACAATTTTGTTACATTTATAAATAAGTAAATGTTCAAATAATTAACTATATTTTTTCCAAACATACCAAGAATAAGTAAATTAAAATGGGCCATAATTAAGGACGTAACCAGCAAGGGGGACTCCCCCAAATTTTTCAATTACTTTTATAGTAGTCAACGATTATTGATTATTTTTAAATAATTCAGTATTACGACATGTACTGCTGAAAGAAATTGTTTCCAATTTAATCTCCGTTTTACTATGGGAAAATGTCATTTGTCCTGTATTTTGAAAACATATTGATTCAAGTGTGTGTCTATGGTGCAAACTATGGTACAGCTACTATAATACATGTTTTATAATCTTTGAGTACACCTTAATAAGTATAAAATTTTATTAGATATTAGTGTTTCCTCAAGTTTATAGACTTTATCTTATGAAAAATCTTGGCCTTTAGAAATGTCGCACAAAAAATTTAATTCTCTAAAAATTTCCATGTAATTAAAAAAAACATGTTTGTAGCATAAAGCGTGGAAATTGTACAAAAATTTTGTAAATCAACACTTGTAAGATAGGTCGTCTATTGACTACATACAAATTTTAAATGAGAGTACAACCATTGTCTGATGAAGTTTTGTCCCAAATTTAATTGAAATATAAAAAAATATTTTTGGATTCTCTTTTAGGGAAAGGACAGTGGACAAAGTTTTCCCCAAATCAGTGACAGCGTGGAATTTCAGACACTGTGCACACACAACTACATGGAAGGTTAAAGTTAAGATAGACTCAAAATTCCCCCCCAAAATAATACATATTTCGACAGGAAAACTAAAGATTATAGTCATGTCAAATATACATATTGTAAATAGCCGAGAACAAGCATTTGGGTACGAAGTATGGGGAAATGTCATAATGAAGGGGAAATTATTGTGGGACTTGTTTTAAGTATGAGAGTCAATAATTTAGTACGCACTCTTTGTCAACTGTCCATGCTGAAATCACTGTTCTAGTGACTTGATGTTGGGTAGAAGTGAACTGAAGTGCCAGGAGAAGTTAAGCCTCATATAATCCCATATGGTTGCCAATCTCATTATAACAGAAAATAATGGCTTCAACCACCAACTAGCAACCGTCGCCCCGAAGATAACCCAAAAACAATCCACAAAAAAAAAAACCAACACATAGTATACCACCAACACCCCCCACACCACACCAACCCCAACCCACAAATACTCCGTATAAATTACACAATTGCTACAAACCAATGTCTCTTATTTATTTGCCAATACCCTTAACATAATATTACTTCCAACATAGCCCCAACTTAAACAAATGCACCATAAAATTATAAGTAAAAACAATGTTTATAGGGCAGATTATACACACATCTTAAGCAGTGGACCAATTAAACGTTGTAGAGTTCAATGAAAAATAATTACTTGTTGAATTAAAATTCTTTTGTATTTCTTGTGTTTAAAGATATAATATGGGTTATATAAACAAATAGGATAACTGTTTATATCCACAGCCAGTGTTTTTTAATTGGGCTTCAATTAGTAACATGAAAACCTGCTGATAGTGGGTTTGTTCATATACGTAGTAAAAGCCTCATATGGCACATAGAGGGTGTTCTACTTCCATTGTGTAACAACCTTTCCAGATAAGACAAGGAATTTGTCATCAAAAGGAACATCTTTAGGGGTTTTAAGAATCTTTACTGCTGAAAACAATCCAAAAATTAAAATTTTTTTTTATTAAAGATAACGAGCAAATCAGAATATTGTTTGTAATTATAATATAAAATAAAACACTACCATTAATACCCAACCCAAATAAGTGACCTCAGTGTTTGGGCAAACAGTCCGAAACACACATGACTTTGAACACACTTCCTGAAATTTCCCTTATTGAAAACACAAAAAAAACACACTGACAACATAAGCACATCTCAAATTGTCTTTAATTATTACTTAGTCAGTTCTTAGAACCCAGTGAATACCTTTACAGTTCAATTTTTTATTTCAAGGGGCAAGTTGAAACCCGCACTTTAACAAGAGATACATGGAAGTTCATATTTTTGTCACCTAGCTGCTACTAGCAGAAATTGTAGCACATGATCTGGAAAGGTTTTTATACCTTCCAGATAACCTACTGGTTACAAAGACAATCAAAGTGACCCTAAATATATGGAAGTCCAGGATCGACACATCACTAACTAACCACAAAACTTTGAAGATATTAAAGGATTGGAAGGGTAGATCGATAAGTTTATATACTGTTTTTAGATTGGGCCAGCTCCTTTTGGGTTTTTCAAAGGTGTGTTGATAACCTGTGACAGGGGGAGTGCTAGCCCCCTACCCGCTTTGGCTTGGAACAGAGCTGTCCTTTCCCCATCTTCCAAGGTGAAATGACTGAGATATTAGGCCACCCATTCCTTCCATGGATCTTGGAAGCAAGCGCGAAGGGTCCTTTTAAAAACGACTAAGGGCAATGAGAGGATTTCTCTTCTTCTTCTATAAGTGAAAAAAATCAAAAAAATTTGGACACATCCATGAAATTTTTAGTGATCAAATAACAAGCAGAACTAAGAAACCACTCTTATATTTAAGCACAATTTTCAGTGAATAGTAAAATTCATTTTGTGGCATGGTGAATGGTGATCATCATTATTTTGGTTTATACAACAGCTATTTTATAAAGCATTATACCTCGCAACAACCCAAAAGGTAAGAAACGGTTTGCGGGCAATTCCCAATTGCAAACAGCTGAGCTGTTCATACAATAAATATTATAAATAAGACAAAAATATTCAAACCTGAATTTCAAACTGACATTTATTTCTATATTTTAAGTTGAGGCTGCTATGGGATAATAACTTTTCAGCCATTATAAATTGCAATAAAAATGAGGGTCTTAATAAAATAGGGTTACCTAACAACTGCATACATAAATAAACGAACAGCAAAACATAAACGTTATGATTTGAAACAAGTTAGAAGGCTTATATAATAAAATACATTCAAACTGTTAACGAGGCAAAAAATTTAAAACTATTTTTAGAATGAAATTGTCATGTAATGTATTTTTCTGTACATATTCATCCACACCCATGTCCCCAAATTTATTGCTTTCTTTTATAAACTCCTCATTTAATAAACTGATATATTGAGTGGCTTTATATACAATGCTAATACTATGGGAATATATACCTTCTAAGGTAAATATTTAATCTCAGTCAAAAAAAACATAAATAAAAAGGTCTAAAAATATAATATACATTTGAACTTTTATAATTTACATTGAAATACATCCATTATTCAAGGATACTTGCATTGTACGAATGTTATGGCTATTTAGAATTTGAACTCGTGGGAACTGATATTGGTAAAACTATTTATTTTCATTTTAAAACATAAAATTATTTTTTATCCACCTTCAAGCTATACAAAAACACCCTTCGTCTATTCCCGGCAGCAACGCTCCATGCGAATTTTTCCATTGTTTTGGGAAACAATGCTAAAGTCATCTTCTGGTCTACTCTTTCAGGAGTCTTGCCCGCTTTTTCTTGAACAGCTTCTAATCTACGATTCAAATCTCGTACCTTTTCAATGCAGATTTCATCCTTAGGGAAAATATAAAAGTCCATGGTGCTAGGTCTGGCGATAAGGTGGATGTTCTACACACTGGGAATGCTGTACTTATTGGTCCGGAACCGCTTGACAGATAACACGGGAATAGCTGGTGTCATTGTCTTTGGTGCAAAAATCCATGATTTGTCCTTCCCACATTTCGGGTCGTTTTTTTTCTTTACCTCTTTCACCGTAGTTTATTTTAAGTACCTCCAAATAGTAATGTTGATTTTTAAATTGTTGCACCTTCAGGAACCCCAGTGTCGTACACAATCCCAACGAATTGTCCGAAAAAAAATAATCAATCATTGCTTCAAAATTTTGACTTGCTCATTCTTGCTTTTTTTTGGCTCACGGTGAAGTAGAGGCTTCCAATGTATGGATTGGCCCTTGCGTTTCCCCGGATCATCAGTAAAAAAACCCAGATTCATCACATGTTAAATTAAATTCTTTCCAATAAATTTGGGTCATTTTCAATGGCAAATTCAAAGTGTCAGTTTACAAACATTTTTTTCAAGC
>NW_025788885.1:0-9457 GCF_021130785.1 Homalodisca vitripennis
TGTTTTCGTACCCAGAGAGCAGCGTGTAGAGCAGCAGGGGAGGCTTATGGCTGTCTTAAATTCTTGATCGATATTTCTATGTCCTCTCCATAAAAATTTACTTAAAATACTAGTATATTAATTAAAAAAAGTCCTTCAAATTCGAATTAACACCTCATAAAAATATATTTCAAATGTATTACTTAGGTTCATCTATAGCTCACCCTACATCACAGTAATGACATAAAGTGCAGTTTGCATATATCAAGGCGGTCGTGTAAATATTTATGTAAAAAATCAATGTTCATGTTTATACTTGGCACTTATTTAATTTTATCATGTCTAAAATACTAAACTTAGGCAACGTAAGCTAACCATTATCAAACACATAACAATCAGGTCCGTACAAGCAATATTCTTTCTAACTCTACAATAGAACCCCTATTGAAGAGGTATTTTTCTTACAAAATTCCTTCGGTTATCCCCCCCCGCTTTGAGCCCTCTTCCCTCCCCCCTAATTTTGCAAGCTTTGTAAGAAAATTATACAGTTTCGTAACATTAAAATAAAAATACTTGAGTCTAACAGGCGATAAAAATTCTGTAACGTGGCCTTGACAATAATGAAGGTAAGTGGAAAAGCATAATTAAAAAAATTATTGTAAATTAAGAGAGTAATTTTTTAATTTATTTTTACATGATTTTCTAAGACAGTAATAACGCTTTATAATAGCATCATATCGGATAAATTTTCTCGATCCACAACTTGTGGTTACGGAAAGAAGTATTAGAGTACTGGTTATAAATTGTTTTCTTAAAAGTCATGGTTTCAAGATGTCTTATATTGACTACCGGAAGTTTATGTTTTGATTATCTATTGCAAAATAGTAAATTGCCGTTAAGATCACCGTAGAGCGAAAACTTAATCAATATTTTTACAGAATGTAGTAAACAACTTGTTATAAAATTTCTCACTTTGGCTATGTAAATATTACTAACCTATGTACTAAGGTAAAAAATATATTGTAGTAATGCTGTTCCTTAACTGTATTTATATAGACAAACTCAAAAACTGGTTTACCAATAAACAGCTAATCTATTAAGAAAGTTCATTGTTATAAAATTATACTAGTATAATAACCAAAGTACATTAAAAAAAGCTATATACAGTTTCCTAAATTATTTTTATTAGAAATTTGTCACCTAGAATAATAGTTTTTTTTTCCATACCAAGTGGTCATCGGTCACTGTAATTTACCATAAAATCTAACAACCATTACACGAAAAATAAATAGGTAGAAAATCTTATCTTATGCAGTACAGCATTTATCAAACTAGTGTACAGTATTGCTATTGGAAATTGTTAACTAATGGCTAATTTACGCTTAACGTCTCAGAAAATATGTAAGAAGCCATTCCATGAACATACATAAAAAATAATATGTATTCTTGGTTTCTAAATATTAGTAAAGTATAATTAAATGATTTAATAGCAGAGAGCAATTGGAGTAAGCTCCTATCACTATTATGGCTTTAGTAAATATTATACGATTTTTCTTTATATGTATTTAATAAAAAATTGAACTGACATATCGCACCTTTGCAAGGAAAAGTGACACCAACTCAAGGTTTATTTTAATTTTCGGGGTATGTATTGCTTTAAACAACGGCTGGGAACTCAATTGGTTTTTCCCTTGTTATGTGTAAAAGTGTCACAAACCTCAAATAATTATCTAGTTTTCCAGTAGGCAGCGCTAGTTGTCGTTTTTTTCTTTTGGCTAGACTCATTGCCATTTTATTTTCAAAACTGGTTCACTTACTTACTAGTGTCTGAACTGTTGCAGGGTGAGTTTATGTTATTTTTGTGGAAAAGTGACACGTTTTAGAGTTGTGCCCGATTTTCTTTATAAAGTTGTTGGTATAAGTGTTTCAGATTCATGAAAAAACGACACATTTGTTAGTTGTGTCATTGTTCTTTTTAAAATATTAAGAAATTTGAAAACTAAAGTAGTAAACAACGTCACAAAATCTTAATTGTGACGTTTTTCTTCATATATCTGTGATCAATTCTGTGGGAAGTGGGACATGTCAGTTCTGTTTTGTTTTGAGATGTGACAGTTTTCTGCATAATTAATTTAAAAACTTTTTTCCTTGAGTTTCGTATATAAATCTAAATCTATATAAATTATAATCTTATTGATTTTTAACTTATATGTAAACAATGAGTGTAAACCGAAGAACTGATCTAATAATAAACTTGGCTAAAAAGAGTAATGAAATCTTCGATTAATTCAATTGGTGAGAGCTGCGGTGTAAGTCCAGCTTTACCTAATTTGGAGAAAGTACAATGGACTGTTATTTCTAACAATGATTCTAGGCATTACACAATCTGTTTAAGGACTCATACAAAAACCTGATTTAGTTGATCAGCTATTTGAAAACGAAGATGACTTAGCACAACCTTCAACGTCAAAGGATGGGTTTTGTGGTAATAAGTCGTACTGTACTATACTTAATGACCTTGAATCAAGCGACAATTCTGATTCCACCCTGGGTAATGAAGAAAATATTCCTGAAGATGTTGATGATTCAGATCTTGACCCTTGGCATTCTCCTGAAGTAAATGTAAAAAATAAAAGGTGCACACTTTTTAAAAGACGGAAAGTACAAAGACCACAATCAATCCTGCTGCAAAATTATATGGAAAAGATTCTAAGACCAATGCACTCCAAATTGTGAAAACACTGATCTAGATGAGAGCAATGAAAACATAAACATAAGTTTTCTATAAAGAAGCATTGTAACTAAAAAAGAGGAAGAAAAAGATCATTTAAAAAGAGACGAATGGATTAAAAATAAGGCTAAGTTACTAAAAAATAGTGGTAAAGCTTATGTGTCTTGTTCAAAAACTAAAAAAGCATTTTTTGAAAAATCAGTAAAACCTCCCTGTAATGATAAGTTTAAGCTAAAGTGTGCTTTAAATGTTAGTCCGCCAAGAGAGACAAGACATTTTTGAAAAATTTTGGAAACTTGGAGATTTAAGTAGGCAAAGGAGATTTCATAGCATCCCACATGCAAATAATTCAACCTGAATATCGGTATGTCAAGCAAGGCAGCACAAGACGTCTTAATAATGCATTTTATTTTGTAGTGCAACACAAGCCGCATACGAGTATGCAAAACATTTTTTTTTAATACAATAGACATTACAGACAGGCCTATTAGAACAGTGCTAGATAAAAAGGCGGGAGACGGATTTATTTCAAGAAGATCTACGAGGGAAACATTCCAATCACAAAATATTTGACGAAAGTATCAAGGACGACATAAGAAGACACATTGAATCAATACCTAAAATTGAAAGCCATTATATCTGTCAAAACAGTACCCGGGATTATATCGAGGGAAGTAAAACAATTGCAGACCTTCATAGAGATTATGTATATTTGTGCAAATCACCTGAAGATGGAAATGTAAAGCTAGTGGAAAACTATATCCTGTACCATAAAATATTTACTAAAGAATTTAACATATCAATGTTCACACCTAGAAAGTACTAATGTGAATTATGCCATTTCTATAACATAGCAGAGGGCAATGACAAAGAAAGTCTAAAAAGAGAGTTTATGAAAGCCACATACTAGAGAAAGATTTATCACGCTTACAGAAGAAGCTGACAAGAAAAGGGAGAACCCAAAAGAAATAGTCGCTTGCTATGATTTAGAACCTGTACTTCCGTGTCCTAAGGGTGAGGTATCATTAATGTATTATAAATCCAAACTTAGTGTTTATAATCTCACTGTATGTGAGCTTGAAAATGACTCGGTATATTGTTATGTTTGGGCATGAGGGAGAGGGTGGCCGAGGCTCTGTAGAGATTGTCAGCTGTGTGTGTTAGATTTTATAAGAGACAAATCCCAAAACAAAAATGATGACTTGATTTCATTTTCTATAGTGACAACTGCGGGAGCCAACAAAAAAATAAGTATCTGTTTTCCATGTATCTATACGCTGTAGAGTGCTTACCAGTTAGGAGTGTTACCCACAAGTTTCTCATCAGAGGCCATAGCCAAAATGAGGGGGATAATGTGCATTCAACCATTGAGAAACAAATAAAAAGAGCGCTTAAATCAGGCCCTATATACCATCCCGGCCACTATATTTCACTAATAAGAACAGCAAAAAAAAAAAAAAAAAAAACTGGGAATCCCTACAATGTTATTGAAAAATGCCATTCTGACTTTCAAAACTTTAAATACCTGTGGGAAAATATAGGATGCAATGCCACGTTAACTACTAAAGGCAAAAGGATGGTAATGAGCGACGTAAAAATTGTGAGAGTCGAAAAAGCTAAAACCTCTGACATTACAGTTCAAAACCAGTTTTGATGAAAAAGAAGAGTTTCACACAGTGTGTATTTAAAATGTAAATGGGATAGAAGATGATGCAGAAGCTGAAGAACGTAAAAAAAGAAAATCAGCAAGGAAGAAAGAAGAAAAACAGCTATTAGCTAGTTGCAGTGCTTAAACATTAAAGCCAATGTATAAAAAAGGTACCTTCAATCACGGACAGAAAGAAAAAAGACTTTCCTGGTTGTTATGCTTTATTCTATGACTCCCTTTGAGTAAACAGACATGTCTAAACTCACCCATGTTTTTCTTATATAGATTTGTTTAGCTTTTTTAATCAGTGTTTTAATTACAGGGCACAAAAAGGGGTAGTAATTAAAATGTATTGCAATAACGTGCCCACAATTAAAAGTTATTTCTGTACTGTTAATGTATTCACATCTTGAGTTTTATATTACATTAAAATAGATATACAAATTTTCTACTTATTTTTTATTTACCTAATTAACAACTCAAAAAATAGATCTTTCAATATGAATGAATAATGGACACAATAAAAAAAATCTAGGGTTTTTTTTTTCATTTATAAAAAACACACTTAAAATTTGTGGAATAATGACACAAGTCAAAATATATATGTTTTTAATTATTATATAAGGTATGGTACAGATACAATAAATCGTTTTGCATATAAATATTAAGTACAATATATGTACATTTCATAAAACATTTATAAAGTACATAGACTGTTAAGGACTTTCAAACTTATTATTCCAAATACATGCCGATTTTAATTTTATTCTCCTGTAAAATAACTTATTTTTGAGTTATGTTACTATTCTTGCAAAGGTGCGATATACAGTATATATTTTATTATTCATATTTTTTTATTTTTTTTAACATTTAATTTCTATAAAGGCAACACTTAGTTCTTATATAGCCCATTTCAGCCAACAGATCTTGGTTAAGTGTTATATGTTTAAGCTTTTTAATATATAACCATTTTGACCAATAAGAGAATAACATAATGAATGCGTTTGCAAACAAACTGAGTAGGTATAATAATACGAAATAGTAAAAGCTTAAATAATAGAGCATAAAATCCATTTTAAACATTTGGCAGATGTAGGGTCACGTTCCTCTTGCATTTTGTTATCCTTCCTACGTAATGGAACTTTTATATTTGAACACTGATATAAAACCTATCTGAATAAGCAAATAAATATAGAATGTGTTATAGTTTATACAGAAATATTTAATCTGTAGAATTTATATTTGCCTGAAATTACCATTTTTACAAAGACAAAAGTGAGCTTTATGGTGGTGCATGTATGGAACTTGGCTTAGCGTATGCTATGCAGCATATGAGCTATATGTTATAATTTTAACAGTGTATAATAGCAATACATTTCATGATATCTTAAAATGTGTGTGTAACGCAAAAATACTGGGAACTGTTAATTTTCAACATATAAACATTGAGTAGCCATTATCCCTATTAATAAATAAATAACACGTGTCTATAAAAATTTATATTGAAAATAAAAACAAATTTGATTATTGTTATTAATTATAAAGGACAGTATTTGGAGTGTTACTGTTCATATTTAAATGATTATTCAATTGTGTCATAATTTTATCGATCATCGTTCATTTATTTCTATTATCAGCGCTTTTAACGCATTATAATAATCTTTTCTGATACGGTGCACCTACGCTTAGTAACTAAGGAACAATAAATAATCACGAAATATTAACAAGGATCAGTATTAGTTATACTATATTGGTAAACACTCAGTAGCAATTTAAAATATAACACCTATATGTGAGCAACGTCAATGCTATACAGGAAAACATGATTAGCTTTTTATTTTAAAAAGATGAAAGAAAATTATTGTATAAAAGTCAATTAGCTCGCAATTTGTTTTATGGTAATTCATCGAGGACTTTTTTGATGTAACCTCGTTACAGGAAGCTGCAGGGAAATTAAATTTAAGTCGTTAAGTGATCGTTTCACGAAACTTCGTGATTTCGATGTTTACATTTGCTTCATTTATCAAATTAGTTAGATTTTTAGTTATATTAGTTAGAGCGCGCTTTATGCTTATTTTCAGATAATATTACGGCTTTTTTTTAAATTTATGTTTCGAATGACCATTTCTAAATTAGACACTTAATGAAATAACATTTAATTGAAAATGTAATGCAAAATTGCATATTTATTTTCTTTAACCGCAAAATATGTATATTTTAAAGCAACTGTTTCTAAAACTAATTCCAATAGTTGTAGAATAATTAGATGAGCGCTAGTGAAGCCTATAACGTGAGGGTCTTGATGTATAACTTTTCCTATGTCTATCATATATGCATTCCGCACAATGGTTCATACAAAATAATTTAAAGACTGAAAATGTTCATGAAGCTTTCAATTTGTACAAGGAAAACATGAAGTTGGAAGATGGTATATGTCCCTTAAAAATATTTGGATGAGCGTAAGTGAATGTTTTCACATTGGTCTTGAAGGAAATTATGGTAAGGAGAAAATTGCAGAACAAATGAGTTTGTAAATAAACTCGAGGACTATAATACGTTAATTAGTAGTTGATATGTTAGTACATTACTTAACTTAAACAGATTTTTAAAAGCCTGCTCATGAACGTTTATCTCGCGATACGTGTTCTGTATATTGATACGTGACTAATAAAAATAAATATGTAGATATTTCAATGTAATAAAATGTGAAATGAATACATATTGCACTGATTGTTTTCATTATTTAACTTTACCTAAGCTCTTGTATACGGAAAGCAGTATAGTTTCTGCAATTTGGTATTGTAAATGAGATATTCACAACTTACTAGGTAAATTGGTATTGATGTGTTGATATCGATTAAAGACGTTGAGCGTGACGATGTGGTATTAAGATAAGTAAAGTTTATTTTACAACAACACCCCACCGCGAAACACACATTGTTCAGGAAAGAAGACGTAACCTCTTAGCTCTAAGTTGAGTTTGACAACCAATTTTGTGCTGCTGCAATGGGAAAAGGACAACCGTAATTACAGGCTGAACATTAGAAAATCTATCCCTCTAAAGGCTGAAAAATTTTGTTTATTATAAATTCTTGAATGAATGTGTACAACTTTATTTTTGCACATAAAACACTTAGTTTTGATAATAATGTAGGCCAGTCCATGACATTTGGATTAAGCATGAATGTTTTGACATCAGCCTTATGGATAACCATGATGGCAACTGCAAAATAAATAAATTATTCAACGATGCTGAGTAAAATTAAATGACATTTCCATGTGAATGACAAGATTCAATAGGTTCCATTCACTAAATCTTTTAATATTTTGCTTAACACTGCTATTAACCTAACTCAAGGAACAAATATCGCATCGTGTGGCAATATATATTTAGTCATGTCGTTTAAAGCTTTCAAAAATTTGCATTAACAATTAGATTCACATGTAAATTATTAATATCTATGGTGGTGTATGTCCAACCAAATTTTTTCCGAGGAATGTAAAAGTGCCCTAGCTAGGATAGCCACATTAACTTCCGCTGGAATAACTTTACTTCCGTATGTGTGTCTATCTGTATGTCTTTCTATCTGACTGTCTGTCTATTTGCTTTTCTGTTTCACATGATCTAAAAAACTTTGCTTCAGGCTTCATTTTTGCATTGGGAATACTTATTTATATAATGCCTGTCCCCGACCTCCGGGATATAGGTGCGGGCTTTTAGCAAAGACTTTTACATTGCTCATTCTCTTGTCTGGATACCATGTGTTGGTGAACGAGAAAGTAGCAGAATAAATATATCTGGCCGAAAACAAGTATCAGTATAATTTATAAAAGATTACGTAATGCTTATTTGCACAAAGTAAAGAGATGTACTCGTAAATTAAAATGAAACAAATTATAGATTGGAAAAATGAATGAATGTTGATGTTGTTTATCATGAAGAACATTACATTCAGGAGCACTCTAGCGTTGTAATACTGCTCGCCTACCTATTCGCTAATACTAATACTTGTTTAAAATCACCTATACGTATGAAACCTTGAAACTATGCATTCAAAACTATGAAATAATAGTTACATAGACCTAGATTGTTTTTTATAAAAAAAAATAAATCAATAATGCGTTGCGATTAAAAATTTATCATTACAATTCATTTTTTATCAAGTGAAAATAATTGTTGTGTAAGAAGGTGTCTATCCAACAGCGAAATTTTGAGCTGAGGGCGCTATTGAAAGCAAGCCACATAGTCGGATAGTCACAATTTGTTTTAATCTGCCAAGGGAAGTACAGAATGTTAGTTTAATATGACTTACGTCTGCCTTATCCTGACTACTAGAACAGTCTCGGGAATAGAAATAATAATATTAACTTGAAATTTTGTATACAACCTTAGCGAAGCCTGTTACACTGACCGAACACTTTATTGTGGCATTCTCATATTACCTTGTTCTATAGTCTCACCTCAAAAATTTATACAGTAGTAAAAATAGTTGTCAGTGTTTTTAGAGTCCAACTATTAGAACGGCAGTAAATGCTCTGTGCTTTCTCTGAGAGTTATAAATTTTTAAATAAGGCCTAGAAGATTAACCCTTCACTTTGACACTACTGGTTATTTACAACTATTTATCAGTTTAAATGAAAGTTATACTGTGTTATTATTATAAATATGGAGTAATGAAGAAACAACAACAAATATTTATACTTTGGGATATAAAGGAAATAAGATCAGCGCGAATTAAAAATGCAGGAAACATTAAGAGGAACGGCCTTTTTCTAGAAAAATATTCAAAAAAATGACTAACAATGTTTAAGTGTAAGATTGGCACTGCCTAGAATAATAAAATTTACTTTTCTGGGGTGTTAGGATGGGAGGAATACAGAAACACCGTTACCTTGACGTCAACATTATGTACGCTTGTTCACGGCCAGAACGGAAGGCACAGTGTGCTTTTGTGGCCGCAGAATTTAATACAGAAACGTTTAGTAAGAAGCAGCGATCGGTGTCCAAGTGTTTGTATGCAGACAAACTAAATTCACAAGAATATAAATGGCACAATCCGTTAGCTGGTGGAAAAGCATAGTTATATCAGTTAATTTTT
>NW_025788886.1:0-9917 GCF_021130785.1 Homalodisca vitripennis
AATAAGTTAAAAACTTATAAAGAAAGTTTTTTTATTATTTGCCATGAAACAAAGGAGACTTATTGGGAAGGCCTTTTTGGAACTCTAATTAAAACCCTTGTTCAGCAAGTTACCAAGCATAAGCCAACTGCCGTTTATTTTGATTAAATATCTAAAGCTTTTTTATAACGAACCGTAACGAATCGTAATACAGTAAATGTTTGTTGCGGAGTTTACTACACAAATCCAATTAAAGCAAACACGACTGTACCTTTAATTGAACAGAGTTAGTTCTTTTCCCGCATAAAAAAATAGTCGTGGCATCTCTTTTTCGTTCTATAACGACCTTTTTGGGTATAAAATGCTCATCCAAACTTTAAAGTTTTTTTTTACGCTTTTGAAGCGTAAGTGAATTCCATACACTTAAGTATTTTTTGCTTATTGGGGGCCCTACAAATAAAGGATCTTACTAAACGCAGTTCACTGTTACAATTATTTCATTACACCCAATTTTTTTAGAAATTGTTTTCCAATTTGACTTAAATTGTACTATTAGCAATTTGACTTAATTTGTAAAGGAAATTATGTAAAGGGAAGGGGGTGTACATAGATCTCTAACTATGCTGGAGTGTGTACAATTAAAATTTGGTTATTATAGTTTAGTTTTATTATTCCTTACAAATATAAGTAATATTATAATATATAGTGTTAAGTAAATACTACCTGAAATCCCTGATTGAGGATAAAAATCCGGGATTTGGGGTAAATAACAAACATTAAAATTGAGATAAATAAAGAGAACATATACCTAAAATGTCAAGGTAACCTGACCCGCAAAACTACACCACACTGGTTAAAATATCATTAACAAACAGTTACATTACAAAACCCTTTGTGTTTTTCTTTCTTTTAATTTGCACAAGTCCCTATAAATTGATTTGTTAAGGGGGTGATACCAAAAGGGGGTAAGGGAACGCCCAGTAATTTTTTGCCTTTGATTGAAAGTAGCACGGATATTTTGTAAAATCAAATAACTTTTTCGTTTATTTCATCTATTTGTTATACTTATTGGGAAATATTTAAATTAATAATGTAATTTAATTTTAAAATATGTATGACCGATGCCCCTTTCTCATGCAAGACGCTTAGGGAGGTTCGGATGAAAATTGTGTTTTGTTGTGTTTTTTAAATAGCGTATTCTACAAAAAAAAATGTAAACGCACAAACTATGGTGTTAGAATTGGCAGATAGATGAATCATCTATCTTAATAGGAAACACTTTGCAATTGAATCTATTAATATAAATAACAATTTCATACCTACTAACTTTACACCCACGTTAACAAGAGTTTTTATATTAAAAATATTCAAAACTAATATTGTTCTATTCTCTGGGAAGTTATTCCAATAACCATTCCTCCAAATCCAGTGTTTTTTAATCTTCTTCCTAAACCCAATTAAAAACACTACAATTCTTATGAGAACATCAAAAATCACTTCCTGTGCCTGGCTCATTAGTATTTTATTTGTTTTCTCCTAATTTTTATAAATTTTAATTTTAAATGCAGGTCTTTGCAACCCTATTATCCATTGAAATTCAAATACTACTGAACTAATTTATAAAGAATATAATTTCTACACTAATTAAGTCCACCATCAGGAGTGTGTTGCAAGTTACAACAGTGTAACTAAGTATTCGATTAGAGCAACCATCCCATTGTCACATAAGGCCGTACATCATTCTGACGCTAATGCAAACCACATCATAAGTGATCGGTAGTAGATGTATATTTACGCATTCCTACAGCATGTTAAGGCTTGCATCGTTATATTGTCCCCCCTAATGATGTATATGGTGGGAACTATTTGATTTACTTAATTCACGGTTTGTTTGTACAGCAATATAGTGATGGTTGGTATTTGTCTGTGTTAAGTGTATTTTTATACTAGAACGAAAATGATAGATATAATTGGTATGTGGCACTAAAAGTGATATAACATCATTAGAATATCCTATTTTATATATACAGCCCCGCATGTTGGAAATCCACCTCACCTAACCACACTGACTGAAAAGATATATTACAAAATTCTAATCATTCAGGTTTTCTAGAAGTGCTAGATTAGAAGAAACTTGAAAGAATTTGGCCAAATGCAGGTACCTTTTTGCAATATGACCGGAGCGAGGGGGGAAAGGGAAAAAGTCTGGGAAGAAAACGGACCATTTTTACTTATTAAAAAACCCCTCACAAAAAAAGTATTTAAAAAAATAACGCGCATTAATATGTATTTTACCGGTTTAGCATATTTTTTTACCGTTGCGGGCCTTTTTTTGTAAGCCCGATATGGGGCTTTAGGGAGCGAACCATTGGAGCTAGCTCAAACTTCTGACGAAAAAGAAATTCAATGTGTGGTCAGGAATAATTTAACAGTGAACTAATAATAAAATAGGTCCAGTGTCTTTTTTGCTCATATCTTCTATGGATAAGCTCGACTCAGCAAAAACGCTCGAACATTGGACATTCAGGAGATTTTTTTCGACTTGAATGAAATAATATTTTCCGAGCCGCCGAATAGCGGCCGAAAGAAATACTCGAGTAGGCGATAAAGTTAGTTTAGTTTAGCTTTAGTAGCTCAAATCTGCGATTGACCCATCAAATTAGCAAATTATGTGATCTACAGAAAAAAGGTTCCAGTGACTTTTTGCCCTATACTGCATTCGTTTGGCACCGAAAAACGTGGTTATGAGCAATTTGTATTTGTAATATTTTTACGGTGAAAATTGTTGTTTTTTGGTTGTCGATAGAGCGGGCAAAAACCATTGGTTCGGAAAAGTCAAAATAAAACAATTGGGTGTTAGATTTTTTGATTATAGGAATATTAATATGATTATACAAAAAGGGTTGAGTGACTTTTTACCTTATATCTCCATTGTTTTTTGACGCAACCCAACAAAAGCAGGATTTAGTGTGAAAATATTTTGATTTTGAATTTTCGCACCTCCAAATATTGACCATTGCCGGGATTGGATTTGCGGCCTCCTCCTCCTTAATCGTGATGGTCCGTAGCTAAAAAATTGGTCGAGCACCTAATAAGTTTTAGTAAACAACCGTGTTCTACACAAAATAATAAGGTCCCAGTATCCCAGTAAACTTTTTGCTGCTATGTACTTTTAATAAGCCTGAAAAACGCGATTCACATAGCAAAATATTTTGTCGTGAAATTGAGGATATTTTTGGATGTTTTAGGAGTTTTAATCATTTATTTTAGGCCTATTCCTATTTGGCCTCAATATGTTGACTTAATTTTTGTGTGAATTCAATCAGGATTCAGGGCTTTTTGCTAGGATTTAAACGAGTGAAAAATAATACAACCCCAACATTAAGAAAGGTTGGCGGAGCCCGTTAGTTAGCATTTCGTTAAGCTATGCGTCACATAGTAGTAGTAGGGACAGACGACCCGAATTAAAGTTTTTAAATTTTGTTCACAGACTTATCACCACCGTCTTTAATAGGGGAAGGTGTTTTTGTTTTGTTGCTGTCCATGTTTTTATTTTTGCTTTTTTTTTTTTTTTTTTTTTTTTTTTTTGGTATGTTTGTTGTCAAGTTTGTCGTTGTTTGTCATGTCATTTTTGTCTTGTCATTTATTTTGTGTTTTTCGTTTTTGGTCATTAGCCCCCGCCCCAGTGTAATCATTAACCCCACTCGCCCTCCGTGAGGATTTTTCCTGGTATGACCAGATAACCTCCTGAGTAAATTGAACCCCTGCCTGATGTGGTTTTAAACCCTGGGTAACATTAATCCCCCCCCCCCAGGGGAAATTCCTGTCTTTGGACTAGATTAATTCTCATGATTGATATTAAATCCAACTCTACTGTTCAAAACATACTGTCCTTTTAAGGTCTGTATCTGTTTTTTTTTACGTTTTTTTTTTTCAAAAATAATTCACGATAAGCTGACCTGTGCAAAACTTTTTTTCCGAGCTCATTTCCAGGCTAAAACCTAAAGTTTCGCTGCTCTAACATCTGACGACGGAATCGAAAGATAAAATTAAATTTCCGACTAGGAAATGGTCCAGGTACTTTTTCTTCGTATCTCTAACGGTTAACCCGTATAAAACGCCATTAAATTCAAAATTTTGATTAAAACTGAAAAATTAAATTAAAATAGGTCCAAGATAATTTCCGAATTCCGCTTATCCCCAGAATCTGGCCAACACACCGAAAAGGGGGGCTGGTGTGGCTTCATTAATCCCCGATAACATTACCCCCCCCCTTCGGCGTAAAAAATTTATATATGAATAATTACTCATTAATATATGTAAATTATATTGGATATATTAGATATTATTATATTGATGAGATCATATTATATGATATAAATAATATCAATATATGGATTTAATATAATATATAGGATGATTTCTTATATATTTACTGGTATTGACCAGATAACCTTCCTGAGTAAATTAAAACGCCCCCTGATGTGATACTCCCACTGGTAACTTTAGCCCCCCCCCAGGGAATTTCCTGGCATGACCTCATGTCTTGATTTTTACCCACTCACCATATCTCTTAACCCCCGTTGGGAAGTTCCTGGTCATAAACCAGATAACCCCCCTGATGTCTTAAACCATGGTAACGTTAAACCTCCCCAGGGAATTTCCTGGCACGCCCTCATGTCCGTATTTTACCAATCACCAAATTGCTCTTATCCCCGGAATTTGCAAGCGTACATCATGGGGGCCTGGGGGCGTAGCCCCCAGCGAGCCGAAGGCCGAGTCTATTTATATTTTTACAACCGCATGTGTAAATGAAATGGGACTGTCTAACTCACTCACGTTATACTAATTCTAACCTACTTCCAGATGAGTTAGAGACTTGAAAAATATGGTACACAGATGAAGACTTTCCACGTGTAACCACCCAGGAAAATCCCGAAAGTGTGAGAATTTTTCATTTACAACCCCTCAAAAAAATTCCCAAAAAAATAGCGCCATTCTTCACCCCTGCAGGCATTTTTTGTAAGCCCGATAAGCGGGGCGGAACCGTTTGGAGCTAGCTCGGATCTGACGGTAAATCTTGGTCAGGAATGAAGTGAACTACAAAAATAGGTCTAATGACTTTTTGCTCTATCTTCCATGGTTAAGCGAACCAAAAAAAACGCTCGAACATTTGGAAATTCCAGAGCTTTTTTCGATAAAATTAATGTTTCAAGCCGAGATAGCGGCCACGCGAAACCGTTGGTCGTAGCTCAAATCTGATTGGACCCATCAAATTAGCAAATTGCGCGATTTACAGGTAAAAGGTCCAGTAATCTTTTGCCCTTATCTCGATTGGTTTGGCCGAAAAAGAAAAGTGATTCTGTACAATTTTTTGTTGTAACTTTTACGCGAAACTTTTGTTTTTTGGGGTCGTTAGCGGCGAAAACCATTGGTCGGAGGTTTCAAATATAGGACTAAAGTTTTTATTTAGGAAATACGATGACCTACAAAAAAGGTCCAGTGACTTTTTACTATATTTCCCTTATGTTGACCGCAAAACGCGATTAAGTGAAAATATTGGACATTTTCGTCCTAAAAATTTACATTCCGGGCTTGATAGCGGGCTAAACGGTTGGTCGTAAACTCAAAGAACAAATTTTTAAAGGGATTTAGGAAATCACTCGTGATCTACCGAAAAATAGGTTTCAGTGACTTCGGGACGTTGGGGAGAGCGTTAGCTAAGCGTCAATAGTAGAATAGGGACAGAGGACATATTTATTATGTTCGCACAGGACACATATACCCTCTAAAAAAGGCCCAAGTGTGTCATTAACCCCCGGGTAATATTAACCCCCCACCGGGGATTTCCTGGGATGTCCTGATAACCTCCTGTACATTCAACCTCCCGATGATGTGTTAATCCCCCACTGGTATACATTACAACCACTAAGGGAATTTCCTGCCATGACCTCATGTCCGAATGTTTACCAGACAACAACATCTCTTTAACCCCCCCCCCCAGGGAAGATCCTGGTATGACACAGATAACCCCCCTGGAGATCTATCCCCGGTAACGTTAACCCCCCATAGGTCGTAGATCAGATATGATGCGGCACAACCGAAAGACAAAATTAAATTTCCAACAAAGATAAGGTCCAGTAACTTTTTTGTCGTATCTCTAACGGTTTAACCGCAAAAATGCCCTCAAAGTCAAAAGTTTTTACGAATCCGGAAAAAAAATCTTATGAAAAAGCGTCAATTTTTAAATCCCTTGTCATTTACTTAATGTCCGGACTTAAAACCAGTTCACCGAATTCTCGTTTATTCCCCGACTTTGCAAGCGTTTACTTTGGGGGCCTGGGGGCGATAGCTCCCCAGCGAGCCGAAGGCGAGTTATACATCTACAATCGCGTATATTTTTTTGTAATAATACCTTAAGATGCCATGTGTACGCCGAGTTTGCTTTTTATTACAGTATTAAAAATCAATTTTCTACAATAATATATCACCTTTTACTATTTGCGCGCAATTAAGGCCCATGTGTCAACAAAGGCACTCCTTTCCTTATGAGTTTGAAACATTAATTAAATCCACTTTGATTTCTTACACACTTAGGTATAAACAACCCCTATTATAGTTATACCAGTCTATTTATTTATGTATAGTAGACTGCGGGTTGGTGTAATACAATCTAGATCTACTGATCAATTTTTTTTGTAGCTCTATAATACTGTTTTTTTACAACAACAGTCACGTCTACGTTACATAAAGATCGTGTCTAGTCCAACACAGTTTCAGTTTTGTGCATTCCACTAACATACATTTTCGAACGAAATGATCTAATAATGATTTCTTATAAGTTCCGTATAAATTTAATAAGATTTTGCTTAAACGTACGTCATTAACCATTTTTAAAACACTTGTTTCTTTTCAACTGAATCGCTTGAATCGAAAGTATGCGCATTTTTCTTTATTAATTTAACACACGGTATTGATACTCGCAACTATAAGAGAATCAATATTATTTGAAATCGGAACCTTTAAAATTTAAATTTAAACTTGCATAGTTTTCTGCTATCGACGAGTACACAAGGTATTATACTTTTTGACATAGTGATGAATATTACTTGTAGTTTCATCGTAAGTTAGTTTTGTTTGGAGTGTTTTGCTTCCAGCACCGATTAAAGGATGATCTCGATTTCAATGTAATTCGCTCCAATTTTAAGTACTCTTTTTATTTAACTACAAATCTAAGTTAAAATTTAGTAACTATGAAATCAGAACGTCATATCAGTCAACACTGATTCAAATTGAATAATATAAAAAGATGACTCTAGAAATAAACAAGCAATCCATCAGATCGAAGGTTTTATTTGAGATTAGGAAGTAAGAGGTAGTTAATAGAAAAATATAATAAATACTTATCCTGCTTTTAGAAGTAGTGATATGAGGAGCTTTCTTGTTTGCACTAAAAATAGTGTAAGACTATTTCATAAAATATATAGACTATAGTGTCTATAAAACTCATTTTCTGAGTTAGAAGAACAATAATATATAATATAAACGACATTTTTAGTTACAGGGAGAATTATCATAACCTAATATAATGCGTTTTAATGGTTTTAAATATTCATTTATATATTCATTAGGTATTGGTGGTATTACATTTGTATTATTATTATTTTGCTTGCATTTTTTCTATTTGGCTACTTTACAGGATTGAAATATATCACTAAAACTGTGTTCCCAAATAAATATATTTGTAATGGAAGTTTTAAGTATAAAATCAAACACTTCTGCCAGACAGTGTCTCCTATTGATTTATTTTTTTATAATTTATTTAGTTACATCGATATTAGTGTATGGATTTTAAATTATGTAATAGTTTATTTAAATCAGGTATTTTATACGGGGTTGAGTGGCTCTTGGTGTGACAAAATTTTTTTGGTTATAATGCAATGTAAATATGATACAATGGCGGTTAAAAAAAGTCTAATTCCAAAAATTAGGTCTAAAATGAATTATTTTCAGTTTTTCTAAAAAACCCGTGTTTTTGTACGTAAATCTGATATTTCTCAGCAACGTATAGACATATGTGAGCAAACTACATAATTTTTAGATTCTCCGTTAAATTTTCAATTTGAAAAAAGTTATGGGTTTAAAACGGTAAGAAGAGAAAATTAAGCTTCAGGTCGATCAAATGGCAAAGTTGCTAAGTTTCAGAAAAAATGAAATATCATTGAGCCCCAACTTTTTTCCACACCCTGTACAAAAAGAATGTGTCAAGTGATATTAAGAACTTGCCATTTATAGGCTTTACAATTTGGGATTACAGTATGACCATAATTAAGTATTCGGTTACCTACTTTTATTGGTTTGAATATTAAAAAAACAAGGGAAGCTACAAAAAGATTAAAACAATTTAATAACAACTGCACTTAATTTTTTTGTTTATAAAACTGCCTCTAAAACAAGGTATGCCATACCAACTATTTAGGGGTTTTGCCATTTTAAAAAATTAGTATAGGTTAAAGGTTAACACTGAGTAGTCATAGGACGGTATAATAAACATAATTTTGGAGCATTAGTAAAGATATTTAATAATGGAACTTTAATCAATTATCAATAAGGTAAATGAAAATTAGAATACATCATGAACACAAAACATTAAAAGTAAAAAACCATTTGCAGTTCATTCTCAAAATGGCGACCTTCTTTTCTCACACAAGCTCTTGCTCGCTTTCTCATTGCTCCTACGGTCATTTTAAAAGACAGTTTTTCCCGAAGACTTTGAGCAGCCAGACCAATTCTGCCTCGTAATTCTTCTTCTGAGTTTACTGGGGTGGAATAAACTTCCTGCTTAAAAAACCCCACACAAAAAAGTCCATAGGGTAAGGTTGGGAGATCGGACAGGCCATGCGACAGTTCCCCCCACGTCCAATCCACTCGGGATAGTTTTTCAGTCAGCCATTGACGTACTGTTGCATTAAAATGTGGAGGGGCTCCATCCTGCTGGAATATAAGCTCGTCTCTTTCAACATTGTTCAAAACCATCTAGAAGGTTAGGTAGGTCCCTATTGCCAAAAAATCTAAGTAGTTTGTTCCCTTTACAGTTCCATCAAATATGTGAGGGCCAATCAATTGGTCGCCTAAGACTCGACACCAAACATTAATACTAAAACGCGTTTGAAAGGATTGTTCCCTTGTCCGGTGTGGGTGATTTGTACTCTATAGCATAATCAGTTGCTTTCAGACCTTGAACAGGCGTACAATGGTATGGATGGAACTTATTCTTATGAAAAATGTCCAAAACCTTCCATTGTGATACACCTACGTCTCTAGCAAGTTGTCTACTACTATCATTCCGAACTGAATTTAGAACTACTTCATCCCAATCCTACATCATGAACAATGTGTCCTACTTCGTTAGGTCTTTTTGTGAACTGTACCTCCTTCCACAAGAAGTTGATGGATCTTGAGAAAAACAGAATGATTGGGAAGTCGGCGATCAGGGTAGCGAGCTTGAAAACTCTCTTTGGGCAGCACGCGCATTTCCATCACAAAACCCCGTAAATAAAGTGCATATCAGCGTATTTTCGAGTAGTGAACTCCATGGCAGCCTACACTTGACTAAATTGAACAGAAAAATAGTTTATTGGAGGTAGAAGTAATCATGTGGACACTGGGCTTATAAAACAAGATAAGGAATGAATTTTACAATAATACTGGGGAAAGTGATAAGATAAGATATTAAAACATTGATAAAGGATGTGACCATTAATCCGTAACAGCATCCACAAATTATTTTAAACTGCTTTACTTTTTTGTAATATTCAATTCCTTGTTTTATGAGGCAGTTTTCATAAAACATAAAAATTAAGTACAGTTGTTATTAAATTGTTTTTAAGCTTTTAGTACTTGCATGTTTTTTTAATATTCAAAACCGATAAAAGGGA
>NW_025788887.1:0-9776 GCF_021130785.1 Homalodisca vitripennis
TTTCCTTATTAACCGAGTGTTTCCAGAAATCTCCTTCAGGTATTAAAGCTGGACCAAAGTCAAACCTAATTATCATAGTAAAACTTTCTAAATCTCAATAATAAACCCGAAAATCAGCCATTTTATTTCACTGAAACTTTTTTGCGTATATACCTTTATAACTTAAAGGCCTAATCTTTTAGAAAAAAAAGATAAATATTTAAGTAAAAATATTTGAAAACAATTTTATAATAAAATACCCAATCAATTAACATTTTAGTTAGACAATTAAATACAAATCTAACGATTAACCGAATATAAGGAAATATTTTCGTAAATAAAAGAAGATAAATGCGCTTTTAAAAACCCCAGGTACTGAACAATATCCACTACCCTTATGTGACAGTAACTGTTTGTGAGCCACAACAACTAGCTGGTTTAAATTTTGTTCTAATCACAGCAGAATGTAGAACTACATTGTTCAACCTGCGGTCCATCATATCCTTAACCAATTGAAGTCTATTTAGCATTCTTTTAATTAACACAATAAAATAAATATGTATATAATCTAACAAAAGAAATAACTTTATTTGAAATAGGACTTCTAATGTATTTTCCAACACTTTTTATATTACAAACAGAGTAAAAAATCATGGTCGAATTAAAAAGTTTTCAGTACAAAATTCAACAAGCGACTTTCAATATCCATACAGCCAATTTTATTATCTGGGTTGGTACTCAGGTACCATCCTGAGATGACACTCGTGTTTTAATTTTCTCCGAAATAAATTAATTTAAAAGTGTTAGTTGCGCAGTCTATAATGAAATGTTATCGGATAATTACGTAACAATATCAGGTACCTTTTTTTTTTATTATATAGTTCTTGTATTGGTTATGATACATGCCCAATTTTAGTAAAACAACTGTTCTTCATTGTTGAATCGTAATTAAGTGGAGGTTAGAATTGAAATCATCGTGCTTAATGAATTCCACGAAGATGGATCAACCGGTATAAATATGAAACTGATCAAACCAGTACGCATCTGCTCTCGCGCATTGCAGTGCAGAGCCGCCGCCTGGGCTACTACTGTCCCGCGGGGAAAATCCCTGTTCCCGCTCACTGATAACGAGCTGAGTTGTTAGATATCTTCGCTGCTACTGGATTTTTCTGGCTCACGCCGCAGCGCCCTGCATTTTCTTGATACCACAACAACCATCTTTGCTGGTATTCTCTATCTTTCAGGCACTTGCGACCGGGGTGGCCCTATATACCGAATTTAATTAACATAATATTAATGGATCATTACATCGAGGGTTCAAATAGAGAAAACTAAAAATGGCAAAGCAATGCCATTATTTAATTATGTGGATCAGCGAAGTATAAAGTAGCTCGCTATGACAGGGTGCGCTGGTCAGGTGGTGAGGATAGTTGGAGGGTTGTCTTGGGGGAAAGGACGGGTGCTCAGGCTGGTCAGTTTCGCACTACATGCAGTACTCTGATTAATACAGAGATACTAAGCCGGTAAAAACTCACGACACAGCGCGGTAAACACCCTGCACGGGGGCCTTTACTATGTCGATCTTTGACTCCTGTCTTGTAGCATCGTGCCTGAGCCCTCCATGCTGTCAACAGTACTCTCATCAGTATCTACTCCGTGTTGGATCTCGGATCAAATCTTGCTAGTAGCCAAAGTAACTGTAGACGAGTACAATGTCCAGAAGCAGACGATTTATTGCTTGTAAATCTAAAGTATGCAACTGAGTTGCTCGTATTAAGTGGAATGGGTAGTTATGCCAAAGGAAATAAAACAGTTATAATTGGTGAAAAAGTTAGCCGAGAGCAATAACAAGGGACGGTCGAACCAAGAACAACTCGATCGCTGTGTGTCGAGGAGCAGCAATAGGTGGTACCGGTGTTTATTAGCGGTGAGGCTCAAAGTAAGGTTTGATTCAACTGAAGAAAGTGATAGGGCAATATAAAAAGGGACAGAAATGTGAGAAGTCTTAAATCCCGAACGTATCTGATCCTTCTCATTAGCTGATAAAAGTAAAAGCCAACGGCAGGGGAGACCATAATAGTTTTATTGGGCTTTTAGAAGTGACGGGGAGATATAGGCAAGCTGTTTAAACGTTAAAGGATTGTGAAACCCTAAACAAGAATAATGATGAAATTTGATACGGAATGATGAGACAAAACGCCCTGTTCCTGCCTGATTCGAGGTATGTTTCAGGGGGGTAACGGGAACGCCAGTGACCGGGTCGCTGCTAGAGCCCATATCTAGACAAATACTGCATCCGACACTCGGCATAATAATATCTTGAACGTCCATGTGAAAGTATGGGGAGCTCCAAAAGTGGTTAGGTTAACGACTGAAAATTGTTGGGAAAAAAGCGTATAGTGTTCGTTGGTGTCAGACCATTAATAAGACGGGGCTGGAAATATAGGAAGCAGGGGCGAGAGAGAAATTTTAATAAGAATCTGATATCATTGTTACAGTGAGTGAGCCTCACTGGGAGAGTCTAAAATCAACTTCTTGAAATAAAGGAAGTTATCAAGTTCTAAACCACGGAACTTTTAACTAAGAACCTAGTTCAGATAGTCTAACCAGGTGCCCCCATTGAAAGAAAAGTATTGTCAAATCGGTCAGTTGCCGACAAGGAATACACTAAGAGGGAAAACGAATTTTTGATTAGGTGCATTGCTGGGACTCAACGAACCATGGAGAGCGCGGCCCGGACAAAAATATTCGACCGCTAGTCGATTTGAGGGCAGTGAAGGCGAAACTATGTTGGAAATCGCTTCCCCAAGAGTGAATATTCCCATCCTGTCTGCTACAGCGTTCCCCGACAAGATTTGACCTTAGGTTCCTTATTGGTAGAGAAGAATATATCAATATAAAGAACAGTCCGGCAACAAACCACAACAACACAACAGTAAATTGTTGAAAGGAAACTGAGCAATTAATTGGAGGCGCCAAACCAAATGAAGCCTATTTGAAGACTTGGGTTCGCAAACAACCGTCACTTATTCCGAGGCATTGCAATTTTAGATCACGGCCAGGTGAAAAAGTGTAACAGTGAGCCAACGAATATATTTCATTGATTATTGAGAAAGATGGGCAGTACAGAAAATGAAATAAGGCCGAACCAACGCCATCGCAGGGGGCTCCTGATCCAGTTTTTACTGTGGCAGTGGTCCGCTGGGTGTCCTTTCTGGCCATCCAGAACTGGTGGCGGATATGTCGGTGCATTCTCAAGTTTGACGCGATTTCCCGCCTGCTGGCCTGGTCGTAATGGACGTTGCAATTTCTGCTTCATACAATATCAACGCTGTTGTTTTAGGGCCATCTGTCTCGCTATAACTTTAGTCCTGGTTCAACTTTATTGTGGGGGGCGCTCACTGCCTGAGGATCTCGATCCTTCTGACTGCGAGGGGAAGCGGCTTTATTTGTGTCCTCATGCCGTATTCCAGCCAGTGGAGAAACTTAAAGGGCGTAAGTCTCCTATCTATGAGGCGATAAAAGGGTGCAGGGGCACTAATAATTGTAAATCCACGTTCCACATAAATACCTTTTACTCCTCATAACTTGATAAGAGGTAGTGCAGGGTGCTCCTCAAAGGACCCTTAGTGCCTCGTCAACTTTTGTCAGGACATTGGGTACTTTCCTGTAGTCCTAATATGGCCAGGCATTCTACTTGCTACAAGGGATCTTAATACGGTAACGTGCAATGTCCTCACGAACAAAGTTGGTTGAGACATTGAAGGATGCGGTTATTGCTCGTGGCATGACAGCTTCTTCTTCCGTTTTGAGTGGCTGGGTGCTTCGTGGGGGGCAACATTGGTCTAGACTTAAATAATTTATGAGTTATATAATGGGGTGATGGGGTTTGTGGTATTCACCCTAGTCGTCAATTTGGTTGTCAGAGAGCACCGCAACACATGGTGGTAGCTGGCTATTTATGTTAAAAGAACTCTAGTTAGCTTTCCGTGTAATTAATTGTGAAGCAATTCTGATATATGAGACGAGAATTTTGAAGTCCCTGTGGCGAATTAAACTAATTGAACCATAAAAAATCGATAAATTGGTAGTCTATCTACAAGCCCAAGTGGTAGTAAATGACAAAATATTCCTTGAACAACTTGACTGTGCCTTCTAGACTTTCTTTTGTTCATCTTTGGTTGTGACCCTGGTAATTTGGACCGGCGGATTGTCAACATTGAAGTTCATATGTTGCATGGGAACAGCTTGCTTTCTTAGTATGGCACAATGTAACTACGGTTCTGTCCTGCAGGATTATACTGCACCTAAATTTTAAACCTACCAGAGGCAAAGCTTGCAATCGACAACAATTGCTAACCAAACCCCTGGATCCTTCTTCCTCCCTTTGTTACAAAGTAGCAAGTTCATGACTGGTCCAATATCGGATCAACAGTTTTCTTTTCCTGAGTATGGAGATTAACTGGAGGCATACTCAAAATTGAAACACGGAGTCTGGTTGGTAAAAATCGGAACTCAACAAATGAAAAAGATCGTGTCCCATTGAATATCGACTCGACTTCCCAAACTCTGTTGGCCCGATTTTTCATCCACGCACCTTAAGTTTAATAGATTGGGATCTCTGCTCTTAGTGGTTTGGGAATCTGAGGCTATGTATGATAAATTTCACGATATCTTTATTCTGTTGGATGAATGGTCCATCTACCCAGTGCAAGCCGGAAAAACTTTTAAGCCCAGAAGACGAAAGCGCAACTCATGGTAATTCTCCTACTCTCATCTAAAACTTCATGAAAGACCGTGTCATGGCACTTGCTTTAATCGTTCGCGTCTAATCTGGGACAAAATGCCTGACATAGAAGCATATAAAGCAGGACCAAGAGGGACCTGAACCTAGACAAGCTTTTTTGAAACAAGTTGCGAGAAGGGAGTCAAATGTAAGAATTCATTAATAACGAGCGGATAACAAGTGTAAGGCTGACTTGGACTAGTTGTGAATCTGGGTAAACCGGCAGAGATAACCATGCAACAATCATGTGCACACCCGATGACTGAGGGACTTCAGTAAGTACTGCACCTCAGTGCTGTGGACGAGATTCGACAGAGCCTCTCTCTTCTTCCATCAATCTTCTGGCTGTCCGAGTCTGTCAGCAAACGCTAAGTACCGCCGGCAGAACCCATTCCCGGCATGCTTCAAAAGTTGGCATGGCGGGGGCAGGGTGACTGGTGTGAGGTGGGGTGAAAATGTGTGATGGGGGGGTGGACGTTTGGGGATTTCAGGTGTTTAGGAATCCGTCGTGGGGAAGCTGTGAGCGTGGGTTATATGGCGAGGTAGGTCGTCAGGTGTAGGAGGGTTGTTGGGAAAGGTGATAATCGATGCAATAGCTCATCCACGTGGCTAAATGTAAGAAAATGGCTTGTCTACTGGAGGGAAAGTTTATATTCCCGCGCTTAAGTTTAAAAGGAGTCCGATAGAGTGTAGTACCTATTATATTTAAGAAAGGTAACTACGGTGAAATAAATGCAGCTACAGAGAGCGATCTCTCAGTGGTCCCCTGTTTTTCCGAGAAAGTGTTCGAAGAAAGTCCGTGAAAACGTCAATTAACCTTCTTTTTTTTCGAAATTAAACAGGGTAGCTTTCAGTAAGAAGTGCGAGGGTGGTCGGAGGAATAGTTAGGTGTGGAATGTCCACGATCGACGCGGTCGAGGGACTTGTGGTCCCACATACGTCCAAGTTTGAACTAGGTTTGCCTACAGGAGCCTCATTATGTGATATTTCTCTATGGCGTTAGACTGCGTCGACCGGGTGGGAATTTTGTTGAAGAAGTTGGAGTATTATGGAATAACTGGTATTCGAAAATTTCCCTTTTTATAAATTCCCTATCTTACACCCCACAGTAATCGTTTTCAAACAGTATTCAGCAAATAAAACCTACACTAATTATGTGCTGAGGTTTGTCATGGGGGTACCACAGGGATCAGTTCAGGGCCCACTTTTTGTTTTTAGTCTTAGTTAATGATTTAGTATGTTAATGTCCTATTTCAGAATCGGTTATAGCTTTGCTGATGACGTTACTTTTTTTACAACTCAACCTTCATTAGGACTTTATTTTTAATGATTTTAACAATTAATTTAAAATCAAGCCCGTATATACTGGGTATACAAGCCAATATGTTATTTATATGATACAAAGAGAAGACCCAACACTTATGGTATTTCACTCTTAAAAGATTCAATTTTGAATGAAACCGGACAATTGAGAGTGTAAAACTATTAGGAATTTTTCTAGATCCTCCGCTGTCTTGGCACATACATGTTGGTTATGTTCATAAAAAAGTGAGCAGGGTGGTATATTTAGTTACGAAAACTAAAACTTTATGTTTCCAAAGAGATACGCTTATAGAATGTTTTACTTTGCACTGTTTCAGATCATCATTATTTTATGGATCCCTGCTCTTGAGGGGCAATGCATCAGGTATTGATAAAATTTTATTGACATCAGAAAAAAGCCATGAGAGTTATAGCGGATGCTAAATTCAACAAAGATCATTGTAAGCCGATTTTTAAAAAAGAAGCCATTTTGAACAGTTTATAAATCTTTACAATTTTTTTTACTGATTGATTCCATTGTCAAAAAAATAATTTTCAAAACCTTGACAATGAATAAACACATGCAATATTCACAATAACCCGAGGCGCTAACCTGATCAACAAACCTTTCACAAGAACTTTCAAAAATTCAAACTTCATATGAGGCCGTTGGAATAGATCTATTCAATAAAACTACCACTGCTGCAGATGCTCAGAGTGTTACATTCAATAAATTTAAAACTTGTTATTTATAAGTGGTTGCTGGTAGATAGGGCCGTTTTATGACTATCAGAGTTTTTATTCATCTGACATCAGTGAGATAGTTTATTAGTGTATTGTCTCTAAATGTACACCTTTGTCTCACTAACATTATTTTTATTAAATTAATTAAAATCTATTGTGTCTTCTAAAATGAGGTTTAATTTAAATTGTTAATTTTACTGTTAGTAAAAGTATTTCTAAACGTGACTATTGCATGTATTGTCTAATGACAATAAAAATCTTATCTTATCTTATCTTATTGCATATTTTCAAAACTGTGTGACTAAGTTAGCCCCACATGCCCAAAATTTCAATTTGTGCTTGTTTTAATAAAAAAACCTAAGTATTTATTAATACCATATTTAAATACAGTTATTATTCACGTTCTTCTTCTTCTTCTTCCGGGTGGTTGCAGACTAATCTGATTACCACCCCTTTACAGCTGAAAAAAACATCACACCTCGTTCTACATTTTCTCAAAGGGAAGACTCCTTGTAAGAGAAAGAGGACTCAAATCTTTGGTCCAATTACATCTTTATGGGGGTCTTTGGTTTTGTATACCCTATTGATAAAGATAAAGCAGGACTGTCTTTTGAACCCGAAAATCATTGGGGCAAGTATGTTCCTTGAGTTGTTGTGCTGGTGTGTGGGATACGGTGATAAATTTTGTTCTTTAAATACCATATAAAATTGTTATTGTTCTGTAGTTAACGATTAGGGGCCCATAAACATAAATTTTTCTATCGGGAAAAAAAGGGTTTAGTTATAAAAACGGATTGAAGTTAAAAAAAATACAGTATAAAAAAGAGATTGTTGGGTTACGTAAAAAAAATTTCGGAATAGTCCGTATCAATCATATTGTTTCCCCAAACAGTGCATTGTTCGGAAGAAAATTATTTACAGTTTTTCAAACAAAAATCCGTTTTAAAAACTTTTATAATACGCGTCGTACCCCAATTAAGTATATTGTATAATAAAACATACATTAGGGTACATTAACAAAGAAAATTGGTGTTGTGGATTGTTTTTTATAACACAGACATGTAGTTTTTAAAGCAATTTTTTTCCAACAACTTTTTAATTTATATTTACATCCTACGTTTTATTGGAACTCGAATCCATTCACTAATTTTATAAATGCCAAATACGGTAAATATATTTGAACTTAAGCTTTTAAGGGTTTAGTTAAAATTCAACAATGCTTTTCCATGTGCAATTGTTCGTTTGTTAGTCCTAAAACTGTAATCCACACAGGAATTTTCCAAGATCTATGCAGGCGTTTACAATGGCTACTAATTGTTTGTTGTGTTACCAATTTGTGATCGCGGGAGTATTTTTGATCCATGATCAATTTTTTGGGTAGCGAATTTGCATAAATTTTCCCAAAGCCATGGTAGGTCTAATTTTCGTTTATTGTTTTCCAGCAAACAAAGGTTTTCTAAACTTTTCACAAAAAAATATTTGTAAATTTTAATTGACGGGATTGTTTCAGGTAGAGAAATAGTTTTTTTAAACCATTTCCCCAATCCAAAAATTTTATTTGTATACCTCTTTAGTCTTTCTTTTTACACTGTCTATTTCGTGTAAAATTCAATAACTACACTAAAATAACAATAAACATACGACGAGGTACAAAAAAATACAAAGTTATCGAATGGTTACATTTATTACAAACAGACGGACAATATATAGATAAAGAACACTATATTATCTGAACGTCGCAAGTCAATCAAATACAAACATTTCCCCGAACTTCCAGGATAAAAAACGACCCCCCGCCCCCTGCCCTTTCCTTGACCTCAAAATTAGAAGGTTTTTTGCTTAGACACAAGAACTAACAGTTATTATATAAAAAAGTGGTTTGAAATTCAGTTTAAAATTTAACAAACCTACAACTTAAAAAGAAAATAATATTAGTAAATAAAAAACAAATTTCGCTGAAAATCGTATAATCTAACTAAAAATAGCTAAAAGCAACAAATAATTATAAGCACTGTAAAAATAATTACAACAGTTTTAAAAATAACATAAAAATCTAAAAATTGAAAAAACGTAACATGAATGCAAAATAAAACTCCATATTTCATTGAAGTATGTTTTTTATTAATTTTTTTATTTTTTAAAGAAAATTTAAACACCCAAAATTTAAATACTTTTTTAAGAAGCAATTTATTAAAAACCAATACAGCATTTATACATATCTATTACTTTGGGTTGTACAGTGCGTTTTTGGAATAAATCTTTTTCAACAAAAATATTTTTTATAGAATTATAAATTTTGTTCAAAAATTTTATTTAAATTTTTCTGCCTGTTAACGTTTTTAAAACGCCAATTTTAAAATTTTTTAAACCATATATTTTAAGTGGAGCGCTCACCATACCAAATGCATGAGCAGGTGAACTATTTAAATTTGTAAAATAATTTAACTAATCATTGCTTATTTTTACTCTCTTTCAAAAAAACTTTTGTAACCAGGATTCTACGTACATACGATAATAGTGTAAAACACAGTTACTTTGGTGTAACATTTTTTAACTATGAGTTTCGACTTTTTTTTAAATATATACATATCTGAAATAAATTTAGTTTTTTAGTAGTATTTAGTTTTGTTACATTTTAAAAATTGAATAAACTTTTAAAGTTGCTTCTTTTTTAAACAGTTATATGTTGACAGGGTATTTCCCTAATTAATTTCCCGCATAAAAACTTATTCTTTGTTGGGAAATTTTATTCAAACGTATAATTTAATATAAATGCCTACAAAAATATTTGAAATAAAAGATGAGTTTAAAGGGGGTGGTGGTGAGATGAGAAAAAGGAGGAGAGGGGGAGGGGGAGGGGAGTAGGAGGAGGGGGAGGGGGAGGATAAGAACTGTTTCCAAGTCCCAGCCCCCCTTGAAACCCGCAAAGGTTAAAAATCAAAACCCCCCACCTTCGGCATAACTG
>NW_025788888.1:0-9233 GCF_021130785.1 Homalodisca vitripennis
TAAATAGGGTAGTTACAAAAAATCATATCTCATCAGAAACCCCTTGGCCTTATAAAGCCTTCCAGTAGTTAATAAGGGTAGTTATAAAAAATCATCATCTCGTCAGAAACCCATTGGCGTTTAGCCTTCCAGTAGTTAATGAATTATGTATATTTATTAAAATGTATAATAAACCACGATTCATTTATTTTTCCATCAACCAGCCACAAATAAGATATTACTGACAGCCTTTATTAGATAATAAATAATAATATTTTAAACCAAAGTTTCTCATTTTGCTGGAAACTCCTCTAGAGAGTTTAACGTTATATGCTTATGTTTTGCACTAGATTCATTTTGCAGAAAACGATAACAAAGCTTTGTATAGTAAGTAGAGTTATAAAAAAAGAAATATAAGCAGCGAGTACGGATTTAATTTATTTTAAAGTACGAATATTATTATAAATATTTAGTTATGTAAATTAGTATGATAAATATTTTGCATTTATGCAAGTTTTTGGTCTAAAGTAATCCCAAAATATATAAAAACAATACAAAACCTTTTTTATAATTGTTTGATATATTTAGAATGACCTTTATTGTGGTGTTACAAATTTCCATGAATTTACTAAATACATACAGCTATCTACAACGCCAAATGGTTTCCAGTAGTCACGTTGTAAACACTGTGTGGTTTGTTATAGGATGCATACATCCACGCAGTTTGTATGATGTTTAGTTATTGTGGTTTAGGTTTTGCCAAACAAAAAGATTGATCTAGTTTTATCAATGAAACATACCAGCAAACCCTCACGGATTTTATGATAAAAAGTGGACACTGCATTAATTATTAATCAGAACCGTTTGGAAATACAGTACGGTATACTTTTTGCTCGTATACTTTGTAATGAATATGCTCAAACATGTTAATAGTACTATTAGTATTAGCTTTTGAATAATTCATTACGCATTCTGGAATTTCTTATCCGTATTATAGGATTTTAATACTGGTTTAAAAATTACATTTTTACTCAATATGTTTTATTAATTGCATTAAATATAAAAATAATACTTTAGTTTCAGTGATTACATTGAACACTAACGTTTATAAAAAAAATTACAAAAAATTCAATAAAACTGCAGAATATACAGTGTAAAAAGATAAATACGGCAAGACTATGCATTTTATCGCGCCGATATAGAAATAATAAGAACTAAATTGCTTCACATATAAATCTTAAAAAGATAATACATAGTTTAAATAGTTGTGAATAGTTCATTAGTTCAAACCTAAAATGCTCTGCTAACAGATATTTTCATTTAAGCATTTTATTTCTTTTTACACTGGTTTATCACCTTATAAAGGGACGTAGTAAGCTAGATATAATACATGTATTTGTATTTATTTTCCTTACTGTCACTATATACAACTTACGGCAATCAGGTTTTTATTTTTTCATCAATTATTCAATACTATTATTTAGACGTAGAGAACTTTAAGTTGGATAAACTATTTAAATATTTTAAAGGAATTTAAATTCGAAATTTAGAACAGTTTATTAAAGAATATTTTTTGCCTTAGATTTGGACACATTACTATTGCAAGAATTACGTTTTTGCATTATATAAAACTAAAACTAATTTATCACACAACATTATTTCTAATATTTGGAAAATTCGTTTGCAAGTATATTTTATAGTCTATAATTATTTGTATTATCAGTCCATGTATATGTACGTGTCACATTGCAGTAGGCCAAAATGGGTTAAATGGAGTATCTACACCGTTAAATACTTGTCAGGAGGCATTTGGAATTAATTTCATTACGAATGTTGTTCTAATCACATAATCTTAGATTGCGAAATAATATAGATTTTAAAACCTTTTTTTAGTATTTAATCAATTTGATCAAAACTTGCTATTTAAACGAAAATTTTTTATTCCCATTTGTATTAACTGTATATTAACATTGCCTGGAATAATGTCTGGTTTCATCGATTGTTGATAAACCATTATTTACGAAATTGAACCCTTTTAAAGTTTAAAAATCACAATGAAATTATCCTTGCCAATTATTCATTTCACAATTGTATCAATACAAAATATATAATTATGAATATATATAATTTTATTTACTAATACAATCATACTTATAGTTATAGTTATGTATAGTATATATATATATATATATATATATATATATATATATATATATTATAGATAATATATATATATATATATATATATTATATATACATAAATAAACTATAACTCCTATAATAGTAGGTTGTAAAATGGTGTTGTATAATTTCATACTAACCAGAGAAAAAATATTGACTTAACCCTCCAAATAATTAAACTATTAATTATATAGAAAACACTTTGTAATTTTTTTCGTGATTCTCAAATTACGCCTTCTAGGTATCCATGACGCGTACCTTCAATATTTAGTCTTTATGTTTTACTATTTCAAAAGTGAAATTTATATAACATTTATGTATGTAAAAACACACACCACACACACACACACACACACACACACACACACACACACACACACACACAGTGTATATTTGAAATGTCTTGGAACGGTTTAATGCATTTTTAACTGTTTTTCCATTAAAGGATTTTATCTCATCAGGAGGATCTCGCACCTATTTATCTTCAGCGAGGATTAGGAGGAAGGAAAAATCTAAAATTTTAAAAACCTTGCCTCATAAGATTTACACCATCCTAAAATCCTAAAATTGCTGCTATTTAACATTTTTTACTTAATTAAATATTTAAATTAGTATAGATATATACTATTATGTTCTTTAAAAATTTACATTTTATTTACAATAGTGGAAATTTTGAAAGTGTTGTTTGCATGTGTCTATTGGCAATTAATTCCTTATAGTGGCAGAAACTAGAAAAACTCGTTAAAACAACATTTTTTAACACATCCGAGATCCGGAGATCCGAGTTTCTTGATGATTGTGAAGCGATGAATTATGAAACACGTTCTTGTTTAACAGGATAAAGTTATGTAAACTAGTTGTTTTTAAACTTAACCCCATAAAATGAATTCTAAATGGTTTAAGTTTTAAATCTGGATGGTTTAATTCTGGCGAGCGATATTGGTGGCCACTCTATTGTTCCCTTACGTCCTTTATTCAAACGAGTGGGAAACTTTCAGTCCAGCAGCTTCACGTTTTTACTATTTTTGTTCATAATTGAGGTGGTGCACCATTGTGTTCATACCATACTGGGTTTATAACTTTGACACCCCAACACAACACAGTACGTAAAGCCAATATTAATTATATCATCCAACACCAATTCATATAAAACTCCATTTAAATTTTCATTGATATTTACCAAAGGAATTCTACAATAGAATTTGCTAACGATTCAATTCCCACTTGTTTTGGAGGGAATGTATGTGGCTATTTCTCATCCAGTTGAGGATTGACTTTTGCTCCAATAAACGGCAGTTCCCGAGTTTATTCATTGCTCACCATTCTTTCATGGTGGAGTATAAAGGTTAGCTTCGTCTTGAGAATGAAAACCGTATTTATATAAGAAAATTTAGTTTTTTTTTTTCCCCTTCATCTACCCATCTTTATCAATTCGACTCTCTTCTATCAAAATCGTTCTTGAAGAAAACACCTGAAGCAGTGTCAATCACATAAGGATATAGTGGTTTTATATTTAAACTTTTAATTTACTTTAATTTTAAAAAACTGGCTTGTATACCATGGAAAAGTTGCTTGATGTGTTGATGAGTGGTGGCTCTTAGACGAAAACTTTGTGAATTACGTCCTATGGATTTCTCTTCGTTTTTGTGATTGGCCAGATAGGAATTTAGGTTTACCACTTCTTCTCACGGTCTTTTAGACTGCCATTTTTCTTTGACTTTTGGTCTGTTTCTGTTCTGTTCATACGTACTGTAGACTTTGATATTGTTGGTTCTGTTCCGGGAAACTGTCCATTAAAATAGATGTCAAAAACTTAAAATAAAATGTCCAATAAACCACAAACAATTATAAAATACACAACTGTTACAAATGTTTCGCTTGAAAAACCAATTAATTCATTACTGTAAAAATATTGGTCACTGTTATCACAAGATCAACTGCGGACATCTAAAGAAAAATGGAAAATGTTTCCTCATCTGACCTTATTCTACAATCTAATTAGACAAAGAATTCCTTTAATGAGTTTTTAAATTGCGAGTGATAAATGTTATAAACAACTACATTTAATAATCAAAACGAGGGATGTAAAGGCTATTGACAATTTCAAGAATAAACTGTCTAAAATCCCATTGTTCGCCAAAGACACACAAACAAATAAAATAATTCATCAAAGACAATGAAAAAAACTGGGAAGATACCTTAGGTTGAGGTCCGGTTTGTAGTATTGTGTTCTTCTAAAATAAAAGGAATGTTACATTCTCGGACATGAAGACTCTAAGTAAAGATTTTCTTATAAATCCTTCCAGGGCGTCTCCATTATTGATGCTGTATATGTAATCTGTCCAAAGTCGCATAAAAATGTTTATTTTTTACATGTAATTGTACATGTTAAATTTATATACAAAGTCTATTTGCATTACAATTAGTGATTCAAAGAATTCATGAAAATCAGTTTCCGGAAGAAAACGTTTCAAGAAAAGTATTTTCTCATTGCTTCAAGCTAAATTCACTACTTTGAAATGTTTTTGTTATAGAGAATAGCGTAGAACGAAAAATTGAATCTTTCAACTTTTGTCTGAAGTAATTTTATGTACGATCTTAACCCTGTTTGAAGGATACAGCGCAAAGAGAATTTGGGACCGCTTACTGTATATACGTATAATGCGAGGCATTATGTCAGCTGATTGTAGAATAGCAATAAATGTTATATAAAATAGTAGTTATAAAAAGGTTCGTGAATTACGATTTCACTTACTATTAATATAGTTACTTAAATTACGTATTTATTACTTGAATTGTTAGCATGTATTATCACTTATTAATATTTTTTATTATTATTTCTTATTTAAAATAATTAAAAAGCCTCAGTGTTTTCTCTTGGGTAAAGAAAAACATTTTCTTGAGAACCATAGCCTGTACGTGAGAGAAGCAGATACTTTCCGTCTAATCGTATTCCATATTTATAGATATTAATTTAACGAATGTGTCTAAGTAAGTTCGGTACATCAAAGTTCTGCTCTGATTGTAAAGTTTCTCTTCCCAAGCTTGTACCGTCTACCTCTGTTTGTGGCAAGAGATAAATGGTCTTATATTCTCTAACCACAGAAAATACTCGTTATTAATTATCCTCCAAGATTTTAACAAACGATCAACAATATTAATCGTAAGACCAATACTTGCATTCTTCCATATACTATATCCTACTATGAATAATCAAGTCATGCTTTTGTAGATGATATAATTATGATCTACAACAGCTTATACCAAATATGAATTTTAGGCAATAAATTTGACCATACGATTATCATTTATTAAATAAAAATTTATATCCAAATAATAAATTCCCTAAGGAAAAAATACAAGATCCGTAGCAATAAGTACAACATATTTCATAATTACTTTCATCAAATTCTTCAGTTATTCTCGATAAAATATTAAACTTTGTTAAAGATTTAAAGTTCAAAAAACCTGTATCGTTATAAACAAAAGTATGAATATTTTCATACATGATATTCCATACAATCATGATTAAGTAACAGTTACTATAAAAATATAAGACGTTCTGTATGTGTATTGTAAGTATATAAAAAAAAATTGTTATTTTATACATTAAAATGAAACACTACTGTTTTAAAAATCAATAGTTATTATAGATTAAAAGGGAAAAAAATATCTTACTGTTTAAAAAGCATTAAATACTTCTAGCTAACAGCTCACTAATAATGTTAGTATTCTGATTTTAATCTGACTAGTAGTCTTAACTCTAGACCTCCATAAATAGCAAAGTGGACCAAATAGGGTTCTTTATATTGATTAATTGTGGATCTCATTTATTTTTTATTGTATTTTATATAATAGTTAGAAATACTTTGAAAAACAATTTGAATAATATTTTATTATCTATAGGCAATGTAGAAATCAACCATATTGTCAAACATTTATTAAATATAACTATAGTAATTAATATAAAGGTATGAGTCATATTAATTATTGCATTATATTATTATTTCGGTACTAGTAGAAGAACACTAAAAAGTTATTCCCGACTTAATATATTGTTTTAATATATATTAGCGGAAACTTAGAAAATAAAACAGTTGGTTTCTTTGACAATCAGATTTACGAATTTTCTACCAAAGAATATATTTAATCATTACTCCAGAAATTATAGTGTTAGAAAAAGTTGTAACATACGGAAATTCTACATCACTGTGTACTTTTATCTAGACATCTGCGATTTGGTATATCTGGATTTTCTAGGATTATTTCGGAAATCCCTATGATGATAGCATCCCAATTGCTTCACAAGAAGCTCTGAATAACAACATTTACTATTATTTGAAACGCTTTAAATTGCAAGGAGCTAGATTTATAGTTTGTTCTTTGCCTGTCAGAGTAATTACTAGGACGAAATAGCTCTTTCTGTTCTTTATTCATACAATACTTAACCAGATGATACGTAAATGTATCTTAAAATCAATATATTATGTACAGTTTTAAATCACTATAGAACAAACATCTATAACGAGACTTAATATATAAAATAGATTAGTAATTATTAAATTGAATAAGGAGAAATGTGTTTTTATAGCTTTGATGCCAATACACATTTTATGTCTGTGGTTCCCTAGTGACTTAGGCAGATTAAGTTGTTCTGAGCCGAACAGCTTTCTCTGTTCCTAACGCCTCGAGAACTCCTGCTGCACAGAAATGTATAGAATCAGGATCCTAACTGCAATATTTTAATTTAAAACAGGGCCAGTTAAAATATGGTTGTCTTTTGATAACCTAGTGAATAACACTTCATGTCGTTAAAAGTAAATTTGTTGCATAAAGTGTCTGGCGAGTTAACGCCTATCGTTTAGATGTTCAAAATGTACATGCCAAGGTTTCAAGCTGTATAATTATATGCCAAAGTTTAACATACGTTTTGGATTAATAAAAATTGTATACGATGTATTACACACAAGAAACGGGTAAGTAATTTGTTATTCATTCTGCGATACAATAATTGTTTAAATACATCTTTATCGATACATTATAACCACAGCAAATTAGATATCTACATAATTAAACTCAAACCTGAATTCGGGTTTTAAGGAAAGTCTCAACTGCTGATAGCGTGGGATCCCGGAGAGCGGGCGTCTAATAGAATGATGTTTACTATTTTAATGTCGATATAGAAGTCGTTTCCACTCTATATGTGAACTCATTCTAAATTTGAGTTTACAATAAATAAACTGGTGAACTTTCATGGTGCATTTCACTAGGACTTTAAAATAATATAGTTAAATACACATTGCATTATCCAATAGAAAAATCTACTGTTACGTATTTTACTTACCTAAATGTTCATTCTCTAGTCTAGTGGTCAAAGACAGTTACAAGAGACCACCAACAAATGGACAAATGTATCAACTTTGATACATAGGCAAAGGTAGTAGGTGTAGATATTTATTACAAATTTCTCCATGGTAGGTCGACTATTTCAACAGTTATTGTTTAGATTTGTAATTATTAGATTTCAAGATCAACATATGTTATACTGCACACATACAATACGGCACACATAGTTGGGGGTGACTTTTAAAACGTGTATGAAAAAATAAGAAAATCCCAAAGTAATTTCCAATGGGTAATGCTGTTCAAACATAAAAGGCTCTTTCTTTATTACACTTTTCCTAACTAGGCCACATTAATTAGTGACAGTCCAAACCAGAGAAAAAGACGCGAATCCTAATAATCACTATTGGTAACGATGTATCAAAACATTCACAAACAAAGTTTTATAAAATATTGTGTGAATAGTTTTGTAATTATATTTCATACATTTACTTTAATTTTCTACCTAACTCTACTTTTGAAACAAACCAATTATTGAAACACTAGCTATTTTTCATGGATCCACCCGTATTACAAAATCTAAATCAGAAGAACTCAAAGCAAGTATGACGTAAGCATATAGAGCCTAAATTATTTTGAAACGTAAATATTCATGCATCAGGTACATATTATATCAGTGTTCATTGCTACGAGGATTAGAGGTAAGCTTTAATCTACACAGTTGATAAACAAACCATCTTGCTGTTTTGGTCTTACTTTGAATACAAACAGATATGTCATAACGATAATTACTTGTTACACAACATTTTCATAGCACTAGACATTCTTGAGGATAGTAACGGATATTGGGATCATATATCAACCGCTATAAATATTCAAATTTAATGGACCGAGTTTATAGGTTTACTCAATCCAGAAGAAACATCTGGATGGTTATTCAATACGAATATACTCAGAGAAACAGTCGCAAATTCACTAGTAATTAATATCAATAATTACCTGTAAATTATAATCAATAACCCACCCCAGTTGCCTTATACTCCGTTTACTTAAGCTACGTAATATCAAACGTAATCATATTTCAAGAAATTACAGCTGTTGACTTTGCTGTGCCTCTACATTTTGAAAACACATTTGTTTTTTATAAGTAAATGTGTCTTAACCAGAGGAGACATACACATGTATGAGTCACATAGCAAGTCAAACTACCAAACTTCAGGACATAGAAGGTGGTTTACGAAGCTTGTTCTAGCAAACGGATGCTTATTTACTCAACAAACTGGGAGATCTTTTAATTAAATTAAAGGTCCTCAAGACATAAGGCGTTGAAGTCTCATTTCAAACGGTTCTTGGTCTCTCAAGCATTCTATTCTGAAGATGATGTTTTGAACATTGAACTGGGAGATCGTCCAATTCGAATACTGGCCTAAATAAGTAGGTTTGTTTTGAAAACGAATAAAAGTACATGATTGTAAAACTGTAGGTATGAGTTTATATTATTTATTGTTATATAAATATAAAAAATTTCAGAAAACGTTTGATTTTCATGAATATAAGATGTCTCATAAATACTCCAAAGATAATTTTTAAAAAATTAAGATAAATTCCTCTAAAGACAAAATCAAATTTTACACTATCTTATTTCATTACCAAAAGCTCATAGTTTACCAGAAAGCAACCCAGTTCATCATGAGCAACCCTCAAGTATTAATTCAAAATGTCTTAAACTA
>NW_025788889.1:0-8905 GCF_021130785.1 Homalodisca vitripennis
CTAAGGTTTAGTCATTTAAGTCAATTACTAAACCTTAAGTTAAGATAATTTAAGTGAATTTAGGGAGGTGGGTAGGACACAATTAAGCGAGACGTGAAAGTAGGCTGTACAATTCTATTTCTACAATGTAGACATTCGAATCAGTTGTTCTGTCCCGGGCACGCATGGCATTACACGACTTGTATTTCCTCTAGGTATCTTCAATTACGTATAAGGAAATATATTATTTTATTTCAAGTAATATTAATTCTAATACATCCAATTCCCTTTCTGCTTTCTGTTAAAAAATGGAGCCTAATGCTTTGTTTGTTATGATTATAAATTATAAAACCGCTACACCTGCATTTGTTCCTGTCATTGCAAGATTAAACCGGGGCAAATTGTAGATTACGAAGGTACAGAGCGCGCAAACAGAGTGTGATGGTCGACACATAGAAAAGCTTCAGAAAAAAATCGAGAAATCGAGCACGATTGTCTATGTATTTTTTCCAGCCCATATAAATGGAATCGATATAACTCCAAATCGTTTATCGAAATAACTCATAAGTCTACGAAGAAAGAGTTTTTCGTGTAGTTTACTCGGAATTGGTAGTAATTTTATTGAACGATTTTCCCCGTGAAGTAGGAATAGTTCTTTTTAACAACTGGAAATACTTTTAAAGGATCGCCTAACCACTAATGAAAATAACTTATTAAATGTGTTAACTATCTTAAAAGGGGTTTTGAATACCATTTCGTCTCTTTTTAATAAAACCAAATTTGCATTTATATTCGTGTCTAGCCTGCACAAGCCATTCGAAGTGCCCCGAACATTGTTTTGTCCCGGCAAATAAGGACACTGCGGTCTCCTTGTGAAGATCTCACGGATTTTAAAGTCGCAACATCAGTCAGGTCTGCTCCAGCCATTCACACGCCACTCACTCCTGGTCAACATATTTTTTTCTGGGCCAGCAAGTGCCAGCCGTTTTGCACTCTCTATTTGCGCGTGGGCAACATTGTCAACATCTTGAAGTTCTCGGGCCTTTTTTGGGATCTCGTGGCGCTATACTTGCCGTTTCGCTGGGCTGCGTCTTCTTTTCTTCTTTTGGCCTTAAGAATATTTTCAACTTTCAATTTCAACGTTGTTTGTTGAATTTTTCTCGGACTGAAGAATTGGCGCATTCTGTTCAAGTCACGCTCGTGACGCACCGACATTCTCCCTGTACATATTCTCATATAATGGTTACTTCCGCGTACAGCACCTGAATATGATTCCTATTTGCCATACTGATCTGTACAGATCGCTAGCAGTTCTGTTTTCAACAGAGCAGTCTGAACGATGTGGTATGTTTCAAGATTGTGTAAATTCCTCACTATTCGGAGTGATGCTGCAGTGATCTAGTAGTCTAAGGAATATTAAGAATATAGGCTAACAGAAAGAGGCGATTATCGTTTTTACTTGTTTGCCCAATTGATGACTCCACTCAACAAGTCGATCTTTGAGGTTATTGTTCTCTTCTTCAGTTTCTGTCAAAAGTAAAATAGCCCCGAAGAGTGTATACCCAGATCACATTCAACTTAGGAGCTGGAAACAGAGGCAGAAAACTGCTCAGTTTGCGGTCTACAGTCTACACTAATGTTCTCATAAGAACGTCATAGAATTTGAATTTAAGTTTAAATAGACCTGACAATGATTTGAAGCCCTGAATTTCAGAGGGTGAAACACAGTTCTTTTGAGTAATAATGAATAACACAAATTCTGTGCAACATGTCATGATATGTTAAATGGAATAGTAATGTTTCACTAACAATCCAACAACCATTTTAGGGCTCAAACTTTCCCAGATCTTAATATGTAGTAACTTAGCTGAAAGCATTTATGATGTAATATGGTGGAGTCCTAGCGTTATTTTGAACCAAAAAACATTTATGATTCAATCAATTATATTCTCACACGTCATATTAGAGTTTTCGTTGTTGGCGCGATCAAGATATAATTATATACGAAAAGTCTTCTTCGGTAAAAAATGTGTCTCTACTTCCGGCTGTTTTAACCTACTTGTGATCTAAGGCATTTCCGGCGCCATTGTGTAGCGTTTGCCGCCTTTTCTCCTGATCAATCAATCAATGGAAAAAATGTATTCATAAAGGCATACAATAAGCATGCATGTAAACAATTTTTCCATGCCCCCCAACCACGAGGCCAGTGGCCCGCACCAAATATGAAACTTAGGGGCCTGTATTTTTCTAAAACCAACCCTCTGCGTCGTGTGTTTGTCAAATTTAACTTTTATAGGACATTGACAAGGATGTTGAAAAAACAAGTATAAGCACTCCTATGAGTACAAACACATATCATTCCCCTATATATGTCGATCTTTATGAAAATATATTTTTGTGCTACTTAAGTCATGAGGCAGCCAAATTTCAATTTTTTTTAGTGATATCGGAAAGTTGGATTAATTAGTGATGAGTGAGTGAATGGGTGAGTGAGGCCTTCGCCTTTATGTATAGAGATTTGCGAATCAGTAATCACTAATCAGTTTATGTATACATTTTTGTTTTGCCACATAATAAATTCTCTTACAATAGTTTTAAAAGAATTTCTTTATACGAGTATGTACCGGTACGTAGATTGAAGTGTATGTTGCAGGCTGGGAAGTAACACACATACGCATATGTATGATATTTTTATATATATATATTGCATTTGTTTATTGAATTTATATAAATAAATCAATAAAAAAGTAATATAATAGTAAAAATAATGAAACCCAATTTATTTTTTAAAATTTGAACACCACAAATAATTAGGTAACTGCAATTTTCAGGCATACGTCCAGACTGCCATAACGGTTACGCAAGAAGTATTCTAAGACTATTTGCAGGCGCTAGTTGAATTCTTGTATTTATCAATTTTGATTTTAAAGTTACAAGATTCGGAAAAGAGATTATTTATTAGGATAGCTTAATACTTTTTTAATAATAATATTAAAGTTGATAAAACATGCAAATACTAGCCTAATGTATTATTAGACTGTTTTTTAAATTATGTTTTTTTTGATTTTTTTTTTATATTTTTTGATTATGATTTTTCATAACAGTTTTAGATACAAAACTTGATCATCATACCAATTTAATACAGAAAAAAAAACCTTTTTCAGTTAGGTATACAGAAGAAAATATTTATCTACATCATCATGCCATCAAAAGTCCACAGTTTCAAGGTTTTACACGGTAAAGAGTATGCCACCACCTGATAGGCTCAGCTAGTTATTATTTGATTGGTGTGATGGTTGGGTACCACACAATTGTGATGTTTTGGGTATCATAATGTTTCTAAAATAACACAACAAATGTTTCAAGGAAATGGACTATATACATTTTATTGCTGAAAGAAACATTTGTAATTAAATTTTTGATTTGAATTACATGCAGAAGGATTATTGTTTATATGACATGTTAACAATTCATCGTAATCATTTAAATTAGTAAAAGAAGAAAATTTTAGAAATATATACAACAATATGATTTGCAAACAGTAAGATATGAAATAAAATTTTTAGGCAGGGGGAGTCAAAAAAATTTTAATATATAATAACTTTAACGTTAATAAGATGATGATATAATTACCAGTAATACTTAGAAGTTTGAGGCAGGATTGTATTTTAGGTATCGATTCTCGTTGACATTCATCATCTTGATAAATATTTTTACCCTTCATCCTTCTTATATTATTACAACATCTTAATTTAAAAGATTTACGTGAGAACCAAGAGTTCCACTCGTTTGTCTGCCGGAGCTGTGCCTGGCCATGACATTACCGCTTGTTCTTATTTTCCATTCATTAGTAAACCATTTTTATAAAAATAGTCATTTAGTACCTTCAAAACACAGCAAACAATATTTATTATGTACACATATTAAAGAATCCTTTAAGCCGGTTCCCTGCAACCTTTGCCCATTAAGCTGAAAAGTCCAAAAACAACACGAAGCTCCATCTGTTATGGTTCTGATATAACTAGAATTTTATGTAAACTTCACATCCTCTAAAAACTGCAGAACAGGTAAAATTTGATAAGCCTAGTATCAATGTACGTCCATTGATCATAACCGACCGGCTTTTTAGTATTTCCTCTCAAGAGTTCTTCAAAGTTCATGCAAAGATGTAATAAAACATCGGCAACAACCCTATAAACACCATATAAAAGCCTTGACTGTGAAAAAACTGAATCTGAGTCATGTAATAATCTATATTAGTTATTCTGTGTTTGTAGCAATTTATCTAGTTATATATTTTAATAAATATAGTATTTTCTGCAATAATTATTTGGCAGTAGTAGATAAAATGTGAGTTTGAGGTGATAATAAAAACGTTCGTCACAAGATTTTTACACGAAATTTACAAAAGCCAAAAGCAAACTTCGATCGTTAAAGGGTATAAACCTTTTATACACTAGTTGACAGAAAGTATTGGAGTATCGGAAGGAAAACCCGAATAACGTGCCTTTTAACTTTGTACTTTATTGTCACTGGCGGCAGGGATAGTGACAAGTGGCGCTCCTGTTGGTAGGTTTTACTTGAAGTTCTCTAACGATTTGTAACTCAAGGAAGGCAAAAACTTTCAGGCTTGATCATTTATTATGACCTTGATAATGTAAAGAGAATTAATACACGTTTATGTTACCTGCAGGGTGATATATAATATTCAGAGCTAAACGAATTCCAGGTTTGTCGTGTGAATAGACAAGGTGGAATTACATATGAGGTTCATTATTTATGTACTGGTTTTTATAACTGATGACCATAGTGAGGAGGCATTCGACTCCTTTTCTGGGTGAATATAGGAGGCCAAGAGGAGGTATTAAAATAACGTTTATTTAAAAGATAATGAGGCAATTTCTTTAATAGTAATAGAATAGATCTCATGAACTAGTGGTCTGAGGTAGATTAAGGACAAAACAGCTGATTCGGATATCTGCGCAATGTTGAAACACTATTTGCCACTCATACCTTACTTCTGTCTCTTGGTTGTGTCATACACCTCCCTCAATCTTCCCAATTTCCCCTTAGTAATTTCATGTCGTAACTAGTTCAGTTGCTTAAGTGATATTAAATTGAGCACTTTTCATCTCTACAACCATAAATTTATCATTTCGACTTTGATTTCTTATTTAGTAAAATATAGATATAGATTTTTCTGTTTTAAATGTTTTTAAATCTTTAATTTCAAATTAATATGCCCAGAAAGTAATTTTTTTCTTGTTGTTAATTTTCAGGTTTGAACTCCTTTGGGATTGTATATTTTTATTTACGAAGATTAAAAGAGTAAAATAAGAAAGTAATGAGTTTTTTAATAGCTAAAATTATAATTATGAAAAGACTTAGATAAATGTATGGTTGCCTGTAAAGTCGGTTTTAACGGGCGAAGATTTTTACGTGACAACGTCTTTTTCTCGGTAGAATATTTATTGATATGAATATTACTAAATTGCACAATAGGAACAAGGAATTGAATGAAAATAAGAATTGCACAAATTTTAACTATAGAAATATATTTTGTTTACTAAAACATTGTACATAATTTGAAATTAATTACAATTTGTTATTGTAAATGTAAAGTTGAATAAAAACATTTTACTAAAATTGGAATTTGAAATTCTTGCTAAACACAGTTCAATTCTAACTCCGCGCGTGGTGATTGGTGGGTTTAGTTCGTTTGTTTGGTCGCACTGTTATGACAGGTTAGGGGTTATAATTTGTTATTTTAAATGTTTGACTAGCAATACGCGCTGTTTCTTCTCAATCGACTGAATTACGATTGATTGCAGAGTGATTTAAACTAATAATTTACTTAACACTATCAACATTTGTCAATAGTATGACATAACCTATAAACTCAGTTTCTCAACTTTTGTGTCAATCTAACAATTAATCAATCAATCATAGTTTACGATAATGAAATATCAGTGTACAATTATTTACCTTTATTGTTGTAGTTGTTGTAAATGACGAATCTAAGCACTCCACATTTTCACGAATAAACATAGTTATCTGCTTTATCCCGTGCGGCGGACCCACAGTTATCTGCTTTATCCCGTGCGGATCCCGTGCGGCGGACCCACTGGACGGGCATCGTAACGTTACCGGGCGTTACACTTTTTCATGAGTGACTCCGAGCCGCAACCTAATTTAAGACGTTGTCACGTCAAAACTGTAAACAAACGGACTTAAGGGAGGCGGTACCCCTATCTTTGTAATGTTAACATAGGTACCATTATCTCAGAAACTAATGGACCAATCAACCTAAATTTTTTTATACAACATATATAGGTATTTAAGCAACTACTGAGTTTTTTTGGTGCTTGTATCTTAAAAAATAAATTTTTTATGATTTTTTTTTCAAACCCATATTGAAATATCAAACTTGGAATTTAGAATATTTTTTTAGGTACCTAATTATAATAGGAGGCATCTCAAAAAAACTCAGTAGGTGCCAAAATACCTATATAAATGTGTGTAAAAGTTTCAAGTTGATTGTCCAAGTAGTTTCTGAGAAACGTGTAACCTTTGTGTGCAAAAACTGTAAAAAAGTAAATTTGCGGGAAATCGCAAAAAAAACGAATATAATGACCTATTTAGCTATGTTATAATTATATTTTTACCTATATATGATATGTAATTGGTTTTTATAATTAAATGTGATCTTATATTAATAGAATAGGCTATATATGCTTTTAATATTTAGAATTATCTATATTGGAAAATTTGTATATCAAAAGTAACGCGATGCGGGTTAGGCCTATAGTCATAACGGAATGTGAAAGATAATACAAAAAAAAAATTATATTAGGCTATATTATTTCAAACATTTTTTGAGTTTTAGAATACATTTATAAGAGAGATAACAGAGAAAACTTATGAAAATAGAACTTATACCCAGCCACAAATAGAGTAAAAACAATAACAAAATTATAGAAAAAAACAATGCAATTTATTTACCGTAGCATTAGTGCATTCCTGGATCATTTGCTGGCTCCTCTTCAAATTCCTCCTCTAATTACTTCTTTTTAAATTCCTGGTTTGTCTCCTTGCTTGTCTTTGAAAGTCAACTTATCCGCCACAATTTGCTCGTCGCACTCGCTAGTAGGTAAAACTTTCTATTTGCGTCAATTGTCCCTCTTCGCAAGGTTCAATGCCTACTGCTCTAAGCATTTTGCAATCATTTTGCTATGTTGCCATCATTTAAAAGTAGAGAAATTTGTTCATAAGCACCAAAACTCAAGTGTGTTCATATGTCTCAAAATCTTTTTTTGGCACCTCTAGACCAGTATGACAGTATTGATGCTTTCATTGACATTCTGCGTCTTACCGTGTTAACATTTTCGAAGAAGGTCGGGATTTGCTAAAGCCTGAAAGATTGGTTTCAAGGCTAACAGCTATAGCTGAAGGTATGCTGTTATATGATGATATGGCTTCTTTAGTGTGCTCTGCCTTAGTTGTATTTACACCATGTATTTTCTCCTGACGGGCAACAGGCCATGCTGAGGATTTTCGTCCGTCGAAAGTTTATGAAAATATATGGCCCAAACCGCTGCATCCTTCATGTTATGTGGGTTTATCAGGATTTTTCCTAATAGCATTTCCCATAATAGGTTTGCAATTGATCCAATTCATGCCATCTGTTAGTCTATTCTTTCCACCTAGTTTGCCCGCCATCAGAAAGTGTTAAGCCCTTTTGAGGTGTCTCTTTTTAGTTTTCCTTAGCCTAGACCCCATTCTCTTTTGAATATGGCCTATACACTCCAGTTTTCTGTATTTTCCACTTCACCATAAGGTTTACTGTCTGCATTAGTTTTGTAACTATTTGTATCTCCATCACCTAAATACTCTAAGTACCTAACATTTTACTTATTTACTGATCGGTGAAAAATAGCTAAGGCTCTCCAGCTGACTACATAACCACCGCTCGAGCTTGATAATTTGCCGAACAAATAGCCTCATGTTGTTGTTTGTCCAAACAATTACAAAATTTAGATAACACTTCTATGTCCATAACTTTTCCTGTGTCAACACTTGTACAAGTAACAATTCCGTTTAGAGAGCTAAAGCCACGCCGTTGCCAAGTGCCATCAATACCTACTTTTAAGTCGCGTTCGTTCTTACCTAAGGTTTTTATTTTCCTCAACAGCCTCATCCACAGCAGTTTTCATGGATTCATCCATTACCTGTTTAGCCTTGTCTTTTAAAAATTTATTATATCGAAACGGTTTTTGTTGGAGGTTGCGGAAGATTCATTACGCCACATAACATTTTGCCTGCAGCCATACCTTTCCCGATAGACCTCAGTCCATACACTAGTCTAATATTTACATCAAATAGAGTCTTTTTTTTCTAAATTAATATTCCTAGAACTATTAAATTTATGTACATATTTACAATGGCAACAATAAATCTCCATCTCAAAAGCCAGGCCAAATGTTGAGCAGCACGCACTTGTAAACCACTTTTCTTGCAATTTTTACAAAGTGATGACTAAAAAGTTGATCTGATAAAATTTGCATGTTAATAATTTCATTGTCATAGTTTTCATCACAATTAAACATCTCATACTTATCTATGTTTATTTTCTTTGAAGAGCTTGACTGAATTGTGTTGACATTTCAGGCCTAGGGGTAGACTCATCTTTTGACATCTCATTAGGGTTAGGACTGGCTGGTTTTCTTTTCCTACCACCAACTCCTTTACGGGGTTTAGCATAACTACTTTTAACACGAGGCATATTTATACATAAACAATCTTGTTTTGCAATAATAAATATAAATTACTAACTAACACTCACTATATCACTTCACAAAGCACCAAAACACTAAGCAAAACAATAAACAAACAGTATAAAGTCAGAAGCAGAACTCAAGCTGAGAAA
>NW_025788890.1:0-8760 GCF_021130785.1 Homalodisca vitripennis
ACTAGTGCTGATCACAAATGAAATAACGATTCGTGTTGGGGATCACCAAAATTAGTGGAAGTGCAGGTAAGTATGTAATGATGATCATTTTGCGATCGCAATCAGAAACATCCATCCATATAGTCCGAGAACAAGGAAATGATCTCGGATCAAATAACGCAAGGTGATGGCAACTCAAGTTGGCTTTAATTCGAAAATGGCGCATGAGTATAGTCTCTAGTTAGAGTCAGTCAAATTAAAGAAAATTATGAAAGTCAATCTTAATATTAATAATTTATTAGATAGCAGTAAAATACATGGCAATAAACATGCACTGAAATATACGGTGAAAATAAAGAAATAAGTTTTTAGAATCGCTGAGAATTAAAGAGTGGCAATCTGAAGGAAAATTTGGTTTATTTCCCCCTGTCTTTTTTACTTCAGAAAAAACACCGTTACCTATGGTTTTGATTTTAAATCCGTGTAAAAGAGTTGAAGAAAGCCTGGTGACCACTCAGACGTATCCTTAAAAAGGAGCAAACGAATGTGCTGCTTCTCGAATTTCAAAAGCGCTCATTTCCTTATTCTAACAAATCTTTTTTCATAGTTAAGAACTAGGTAAAAGAAGTGTTAGGAAAGTTGATAGAGTCATTACTAAATGATGGATTTGATATTGGCAGCGGTTTCTCTATACAGGGTGTCAATTAAGTCTGGAACCTCTTTTTTTATTATTTAAACCACAATATAAACTATACCAAAGTTCACCCGTGCTTACTGGTGATAGTAACACTCATATCTGCCCAAATACCGACCAGATAATCCCTTTGGGGGACGGTCCACAAGGAGAGTCAGACAAAATTCTTAAATAGCAGCATAGGTCAAGTTTGGTACCAAATTACAGGTCTTACTTAGCAGAGTACAATGCCGCAAACCGGACTTAAAATGGTGGATTCATTCAGTAGTTATAGCTATTTGAATTTTACAACAATTGAAAACAATGTAAATTATTATTGTATTACAAGTAAACACCAATTTTTAAGTACCAGTGATCAAAGTAAGTGTTCAAAAAGAGACTTTAATTTGACACCCTGTATACGTTTCCATATTGCAAATAAAAGTACATGATGTTAATATTTCAAAATATTAATAGTTCTGTACCTTACCAACAATCCCTCTTTTCAATAGCTACTGGGACTAAAACATTTTGTACCATACCAAAATACCGTCAGTCCTTATATCATACTGTATCTTTAAAGTTGGTTGAGAAATCGTAATTTGCATACTGATAGGCCGTGGGGGAACAAAGTGTATGCGAAGAGAAGTGGAGTCGCTCATAAGAACTTCACAGTTCGATCGAATCATTTTTGAGCGTCAAAGAGAATTTAAATGTCGCAAGCTGTTTTTAAAAACCTGAGATGGTCTATAATTCTTCTCTTGAAATCACGATTTATCGCAGAAAAAACCTCTTTAATTCATTAAGACTATCATTCAATCGTTCCTTTTTAAATAAAGTTTTCTATTTGAGAAATAGCAGATAGATAGCATTAGATAGTGCCCACTGCCACACTAATCACTACAAATCGAGGACGGTTATATGATGGTATGTAATTGACAGAACTATCAAAAGGCAAAATGAGCTCTATTAATGCAAGTTAAACCCCTTGAATTCACGAGCGTAAACGCAAATTTAGGTGATGGACTATATTCCAAATTCGGTATCCAGTACTGGTACAGTAAAGGAAAATGTTCAAGACCCTAATATGTGATACCCATTTACACCAAATATTTGATATTGGTACACGGGAGGAAAATTTTATATTGATAACCTGCTTATAACTTACACTCAACTATTAGGGGGAATTCTTTGCATTGATTAAACCACTGAGTTTAAAGAAAGTTTCCAAATTTTACAGTCAACATGTTACAAACGGTCCAGTAGGACCAAGAAAAATGTTCTTCCCCGACCAACCCCCTTAAACGCCCAAAACCCCCTTTCCCCCCAGTATACCATTTGACATACCCAAAGTTTAAAAAATTTAAAAAGGGAAGAAAAATGTGTCATGTTATTTACCTTACGCAAGGTTATTTACATTTATTATTATAACAGAATGTACATGAAAATAACATTAAATCCACCATACCGATTGAAGCTGTTTTTCAACAATAGTTCCAAAACATGCGAATGTAGGCTGTGTATTCTTATGGACAATAAAGAACATTAGTCTGTTTCGCTATGGAACAAATAATGACAGGTTGTGAATAACTTAAATGAATATTATTACCCAATAATTAAAATATAAATATTAAAAATAATTTACTATATATTTTAATATTTAACTATTATATTAAATTAAGTTAAATAAAAAAAGTTAGAATGTTTCAGGGACTGTAAGAGTGTAACGAATAAAATTACGCCAGTTCCTTAAACAAAGAACTAAATTTGTAGAAAGATGTAATAGTGTAAAAACAGTCCATTCTTAAACTTAAACGACCTATTGTCCCAAAAAACATGTAGCCTTCTAAAAATAATACAATTTATGTTACCCGGTATGAGGGACATGATGACAAGGGGAAATGTGCCTAGGAACCACAATTATTTCATGATGTTTATACCAAAACCAGGTAAGACCCACATGTGACAATAAGTTATGTCTTGTACATGCCTGCTACTCTAAGATGGTTTACAAGAAAGGTGTGGTGGAATTATATTACATTTTATATGTGTTCTGTTTATCTTTTCAGAATATACTATTAAATTAATTTTATCCCTTTCGTCTTTCTTTGAATACTAATAAAGGTACGCACTCTTTGTAGGACAAAACAGCGTCTGTAGATAAATGATTACTCAGACTGTCAAATAACATCAGTATAAAAAAAATTTATCATCTAAGCCATGTATTATAATAATGGCTTTATCAAATCAAACAGTATATTAAATTACCTATATTGGAATGTGTATGTACTGTGAATATTTGTTACGACTCTTGAAATGCTAAGTGATTTAAAGATTAACAAAAGTAAATATTTATGTTTTAAAAATCGGTTTAGTTAAGAGAATTGTATGAACACAGAAGACAGAAGTTAGTGAGGGATGCAGATAAACTGGTTACTCTTACCTCAAGACCTCTTTTATTAGAGAGGGCAGCAAAAGAACTCTCACAATAATTGGATAATAGCCACATCAGAGACACGCTTGTTCAAAAAAGGCTAGTGGTCTTGGGCTTTTATCACAACCATGCTCAGGGGACAATTGATGTTAACCCTAATATAGCATTTTCCTCGCCTGTTGTTACAGTTTTGTTCTCTCCCGGTTTCTTAAAAGTAATGGAAATTTATCTAACACTTACCATCTCAAATAATAGAAATTTGTTTAAGTTTGTGAGCGGCAACGATTTTATTGTGCTAGCCTAACGCTAACCTAACCTTTGTTAGAGCAGATACTTTGGTTAGTGGATTATTATCTTCTTTATCCCATTTATGTAATTATATTTTGTTATAACAACACAATGATAGGGAATTGCTTGTACCAAGATATATACTTTATCGAAATGTTTATGAACATTCATACTACTCGTGTGAGTTAGAAAAAATCAACGTCATTCTGTCTTTCCGCACGATAATCTTAAGGACGAATTCCCCTTTTACACTGGAAACTTTGCTTGATGGTTTATTTATTTATATAAGGACCATCGGGATCGATGGTGGTGCGTGTCATCCCCATAGGATTTTTAAGGAGTACGATAACAATTTTTTCATTAGGTTTTATGAAATGTGAACAACAAAAACGCAGAATAAATAATTTTAACAATAAAATGTAATAATAATAAAAAAGTATAAATTATATTTATACTTCTTTGTATGTATTAAAAATAATGTTGCTAGTACTCAGCCCTAGCAAGTACATATATTAGGCTATAACGAAATTTCAAAAGTATTTTCCACAGTTTTAAAAACGCTAGTGTATTGCAACTGTAACTGAACAATATTGGATATCTTAAAATTTTGTGCTCGATGGATCCAAAATTTGGACTAATGTACTCAAAACAAAGAGACTAGAACACGCTTTTAAGTGGCTTTTTTGGTCTATGTAGAATGGAGACAAATTTCTTAATCCACATATTCACTATGCGACGAAACATGGTTTGTTTTATGTCGATTTCGATGCAAACAAACCAACCAACGGAGTAGTAGGTCACTCTTCCTCGCCACGAAACCGCCGCTATCGGTTACGGTACAGAAGCGGCAGAATTTTATTCAGTGTGTATTTACAAAATCTTGTACCTAGATGTCGATAAGTGTACTAACCCAAATGTTAAAACTAAATTTAATAATTGCATTTAAGAGTTAATTATTTTATATCTCCACTAACGCTGTAAGTGTAGATGTTGTTGTTTATTTATTGGTGTACATTACTATTTTCAACTCGTTTTACAGGGTGTACATAAAGTCCTGCACGGGTATAATATTTTCTGAACGATAACAGATAAATAAACAAGATTTGGTACATCAATCCTACACTCCTAAAAATCTACTTTTTGAAGGAACTATCAGTTTTCTGTAATATCATGGGGACGTACGCAAGGACGTCAGAAGGAAATCTTAAATAGGAGCATTAGGTCACTATTGACATCATTGGTAATGGGCCTATCTAGCAGAGGTTTTAATTGCCGCAAACCGCACTCAAAAAGATTGATCCAGTACAAAATGGCGGGCTGTTCGGAGATTTTACTTGGTTACATTTTATTAGTAGCCATTAACCCAGTAAAGCAAAAACTCTGCAACCAAACAAATACTGCAGCTAAACTAGACTAACATTATGCTTGTTCAGTTGTACATAAGTGAATTATGACATTTGGTATCCTCAAGGGTTTAAATATTTGGTCCTAATATATTGATGAAAGGGAAAACCTGATAAACAGTAACAATTAGAAAAATCTCTTATTTTTGGGTCGCAGTTAGGTCTTTTCCTATTAGCCAGTCTATTCATAGTAGGGTATTCTAGTTTTTCTTGTTTTAGTCGTGATGTCCATCCATTTTATCAGTGCGCTTTAGTACAAAAGAGTTTGTCGTAATTGCATTGTAGTTCTATAACTACATAATGTCGCTTGACGAACGTGAAACGTTTTAACACTTCTTATGATGGTTGGTTGGGGAAATAACAGACGATCACACGAGGAAGCATGCCATTTATTTTAATCGACTACTTTCACGAAAGGCAGCCAATTTCTTGAACAACTGTAGGGAGAACTGTTTCACAACTTTATGGAAATAGGATAGTGTTTGCCGATCGTCATAGGTCGCTGAGATTTCTAATTGTTACAGTTATCAGGTTTTCCCCGTTATCAATATATTAGGACCAAATTTGTAACCCTTGAGGATGACTTAATGTCATAATTCACTTCTGTACAACTGACAAGCATAATGTTTAGTTAGCTGCAGTATTTGTTTGGTTGCAGTTTTGCTTTACTGGGGTTATGGCTACTAATAAAAATGTAACCAAGTTAAATCTTTGAACAGCCGCCATTTTGTACTGGATCAATCTTTTTGAGTGCGGTTTTTGCGGCATTAAACTCTGCTAGATAAGCCTTTTAAAATGTTTCATGTACATATTGACCTATTGCTCCTATTTAAGATTTCCCTTTGACTCCTTGCGGGACGTTCCCATGTTATTACAGACAACTGATAGTTCCATCAAAAAAGTAGATTTTTAGGTGTGTAGTATTAGATGTACCAAATCTTGTTTATTTCTCTGTTATCGTTCAGAAAATATTATACCCGTGCAGGACTTTATGTACACCCTGTATAATACTGCGATATCATTCATTTATCAAATTTTAGATTGAAGCGAACCCTTAAGTTCAGCCAGTTGATGTTCCCACTCAAACACAACATGCCAGATATACTTTGTGTAATGACATGTAAATGTTTTCCCAAAGGCTCCAATCTACTTTAATTACTGTAGAATACAAAGGTTTTTCACCAAAGACAAAACACAGGAAATACCGAACTGAGTGATCAAGGGTACGTGATTGGGGCTGCTGATATTCCCTTTGTACACTTGTACTCAGAATGCTCTTTGAGCTGGAAATCACTTTGGGATAGTAGCCTAAGTGATTCACTTTTTCAAGGGGCTTCTTCGTGACTATACTTGCACATACAATTACAACAGGGGTGAAGTTTCTTCTATTTTTGTTAACTGTACCGAGATAATTATTGGACTGGAGTTACTACACTCATAATAACTAAAGTATGAATTTGTTAATTTAAAGATACAAACTAACCCAATAAATATAATCTAATTAACATCAGCTGTTTGGCTACGTTAGACTACTGTCATTTGGGAGAATAATGAGGGTAACCATTACTGAGTACCAGCGAACCCTTTTACTCAAGGTCATGAAAAGTTTCATTACTGTCCGTCTGGACATCTATCCACACGATAATTCGGAGAACGAAATTATCTATTAAACATGAAGCTTACTTTATATTTTATAAACACATAGTTGTATGATCGGATAGTATGTTATTTCCATGGGATCCTGGCTGAGTATTAAGGAAACGTTTTATGTTGATTTTACGGGTAACTATGGACGGAAAAAAACACTCGCAGAAGAATAAATTTGTAAGCAAATTGAGAACCATTAATGTAACATTTTTAACAGTATAACATAATAATGTTACGCGTCACATGGTGTGATAATTCCTCATTTGTATAAACTTCAAAACAAAGGACGGAACATTGATTACACAAATATTTCTGCTGTTAAATCGTAAATTTCATTTTTCTAGCCTACTTTGTTTACTTTTAAGAACGAAATATAATCAATGTTTCTGAGTAAGTTGAACACCGTATTTAGAATTATGTTCAGTTCAATGCCGATGTTTAAATACCACTTGAATACCACTAATCTTTAGATTGGTTTGAAAAACGCAAACCATTTTTATTTTAGACTTAATATCACGGTTTTCATCACTAAACCAATATGCCAACACTCCAATGTTTGTTGTATTACGTTTATCTTCGTGATAATTTTACATTAGGAAGACATATTTTTTATTTAGGTAAATTTGCTTATAAAAAAGAGCGTTAAAAAGAAGTCGATCCCAGTTTAACTCTATTCTATGTTCGTGGGCCATTCATGGCCTGTGCGAGGAATAAGTGCGAGAGTCGGGTTTACAGTACAAGATCGATGATACCGATAAAAAGAGCTAAGGCCACAGAGAGGATTTGAACCTGCGTTATCTCTAACTTACATCCAGTTCACACAATATTGATTTTGCTCAGTACATTTTATCACTGTCATTATGGTCACATGCATTTTAGTAATTCCTAGCTTGACATGTTTTGCTACAAAGTATAATTTGAAAGGATAATAGATTATAGGAATTTAATATAGTAGTGTGTGTAGTGTTTTTATTAATTATATCACATTATTGAAATTATGTCCGAAATCCTGTTATCCTGTCATTATTAGTAAAATTATCTTAATTATTTGTATAAAATTACAATTTTGCACACAAAAGTAAGAGAATTCTTCTTCCAAACACAATATTATACTTGTATTAAAAAATAGTTGCTGTGTCAGCATTTTTCCACATATTCATGTGAGAGACAAAGTTCATGAACTACACGAAGGACAAACGTAACCAGTTATCCCAATGAAGACTTACGATGTCAACCTGTTTCATGAAATATTCCATGGGACAAAAAACTGATCCCTAGGAGGACTAGTCTATATCATGCACCGAACCCGTTAATGTGTTGCTATTACATCACGTGTATAATTCTGAGTTGTGTGTTACTATTCCAGAAACATTCTACTTTTATAAATTCCAACAACAATTTGTGGCATTTGATTATCAACTTTATCAAAAATACATATTACAGTTTTTTTAGGCAATTTTATTGAGTCTTTTACTTATTTCTTTTTTTTTATTTGATTTTTTATATGCTTTACTAATTTTTTTCATAATAAAGTATTGTTTTTAATTTGATGTTAGTTTCGTTATACTGCAAACAACATAAATGAGTACAGACTGTATTATACTCATATGAATTCTTGTATTGCTCTTTGGTAAGAAAGTATTAATAGCAAGTTATATAACTGAAGGCTGTATAGGGAGCGAAAAATTAGAACATGACTACCAAAGTTATAGCTAGTTATAGAGTGTAAAGTAGTTCGCTTAAATGCAAGAGAAACTGGTATATTATCTTCCTCATTACGTCGGCTTGGCAATAAGTTTGAGAGCAAAATTATCATTTAAGTGATTGAAGGACAAATATTTTGTCCAAGTTTTATTATTTTGAGGATTAACCTGTACGCTAATAGTAAAAATTACAAATAGCATTTTAAACTTGTTTAATTGATTAGCTGTTTGTATTAGATATTCAAGTTTAAAATATATATTTTAATTCACTGAGCTTTATAAAATTGTAAGTATGACTTTTATTTGAGTTTGGCTCTGTGATAATAAAAAACCTGAACCTAAGCCTTTTAACGAGTGGATAGGATTCTAAGGTTTTAATTTCGAATTTTTTGTTAAAAGGATAAAATTTTAATAATTTTTCAGGAAAATATTAATAAATAACGGGATGATACTTACATTAATCTTTTAGAAGAGTAAGTAACGATGCCACGTTAAATCTTGGACGGATGAATGTGAAATGAGAATCACTTTAAATCATAAAATCCACAGAATGTATCTAACATTATTAACAATCGATCAATGAAAAATTTTATGATGCTATTGAGCTTTACATAGCTTTTGGCACTATTAAAT
>NW_025788891.1:0-9531 GCF_021130785.1 Homalodisca vitripennis
GAGGGAATTTTTAGTGAGCCGATTGGAATGGGACTTTTTGACGTGTGTAATGGAATTTAATTTCCCCATCAAGGTAACACTGTCGTCGTGTTGAGATTGGGAGAGTCAATTGATTCGACCAAAAGCATTGTAATTATTGTGAAATAATATTAGTTTTGAAGTTTTAAATTGTTATTTATCAATCTTACAACCACGTTTCTATTCTGTTGTATGTAAGGTGTTATATCGAAGTTATTCTGAAGAGATCCAACATTCTAAAGTAACGGTGTCAGCCTCAGTCTTTTAACGCTATAATAAACCAAAATGGCCTGTGCTACTCTGAAAAGATCTTTAGATTTTGATCCAGTTCACAGCAGGCCTTCTAAACGGCAAAGATGTGTTCCAATGTGTATATCTCCATCAAATTCACCACCTACAACCAGAAGTGATTATGATCCATCTCCGTTTGCAAATTTTTTGCCCAAAGTTGACACCAGGTTTGTAGATTTGTTTCCCTTCAATTAGAATAATTTTTCCTAGGATGCCTTAACTACATTGGTAATTTTTACTCGGATTCAGAGGAAAAAAAAATCATTGAAATTTTATGATAATGTGTACTTAGTGTATGCCATGTTACCTAATAAGAACTAAAATAACTTTTAGCAATTTCTTTGATTTGTACTTATATTTCCAGAAAGAAATTTCTAGCCTTCGCAAAACATATTGCACCCATAATTACTATAGTTTTAATTTTATATTATATCTTTATTAGTTCATCAATCTAGGGGACCAGAGAATCATGGTTTTTTGTGTGGGAGAGGATTGTAAACTAAGGAGGGATAGGTTTTTGGACATGCTTGGGTTAAAATAAAATCCTATTTAATCCTTTTAACCCCGGCCATTAAATCAAGTGATGTGCCAGAAATCCCAAGCCATTTTCAGACAAAATGTAAGGGTTTTATAAAAAATTCATAACTCGGTTATTTTTTAAGATACTTAGGTAATTCTTTTTTTGTTTTACTTCTTAATATATGTAGCTTACAGAAATATACAAATAAAATTATTATTTTGAAAGTACTTTTTTTTACATACATATACATATCAGCCATTCTTTTTAAAGGGGAAAAAAGGATAAAAAATATAAACAAAGAATTTGAAATATTCATTATATATTCAGGTGCATAAAGAGTCTAATCATAAGGAACCATTAAAAAATTATTGCTCAAAAATTGGTATTTTATGTTTTTATTGATTTGTAAACAGCTGGCTGATTGTTGGCCAGAACAGCTGACGGTTGTGGTTTTTTTGTTGGTTTGTTATTGCAGATGGTTCAAGTTAACACCAGGAGTTTATGGTCTATGTTATAGTTTGACTTTTGAAGATTTACTTGGACTAGTTGACTTTTGAAGGTGAGTTGTATTATTATACTAATTCAAAATACAAAATTACTATTCAAGTTGTCCCATCCGTTACAAAAAAGATAATAAAGTTAAGTTTATTGCAGTAACAGTAATGTCACAAAAATTCCTACTTTGGGAAAGTAAGGTCAAGTGAAACCCTTTTTTAATTTATATATTTTTTACAGTTTTAGGAATTCATTTTAGCAGTTTTTGGTGTAACGGATGGGACATGTAACGGATGGGACAATGTCTGATAATATAAGGAATTAGTTGTTTTAGGTCCTCAAATATCAATAACAAATAGTTTTGAAGTTATGTACATAGCATGAATAACTGTGAATGCAAAGAGTGGCCTAGATGAACAAAAAAATTAAACCAATTAGAGATATTATCAGTTTTTATAAACTTTTTAAATCTGCCAAAACATAGAATGTGTAAATTTAAATTTTAAGAACACCACACTTCTTAGGCCTAAATTTGAGGTAGACTACACAAATATTATTACAGAGTAGCCATTAACAAGACAAATATTCCTCACATATAAAGAATGTTTTTCAATTCAAGCTTGAGCTGATATTAAATTGTGTGCTTTTAGATTATGGCGCCTATCAACCAAAATCGGATGGCCAAATGTCGTGCGAAGAAAAAGTCTGATCCTGGAGCTTGGGAAGAACATTTACGAAAGGACAGAGAAAGAAACAAAGCCAGAAGAAATGTAAAGAAGGAAGAAAGACTCTCTGTTCCAAATTTATTGAAAGCAGACAGAGAAATGGAGTGACTTCGAAAGAGAGCAGCAAGAGAGAGAAAAAAACAGTCTAAACTGGGGACACCAACTGTTGAAAATTCGTGTTGTCGATAGACGAGATGAGAACTTCCTCTCCGTCAATTTTATGCATAAAACTGGTACTCCAAGTTCTTTTGGCCAACAGAAACTGACATTCAGACTCTACAACCAAATGACATTTTATGGAAAATTGATGTGCCTCCACACCCTGTCTCCAATAGACATTTTGGAATGTTGGAAAATACTGTCAATCAGATCCAAGAACTCCAAGAATTTAAATAGTTTAAGCAGTAGATAAAACAAAAGCTTAGTTGTAAAAAAGCGTTTAATTAAAAAATTGCTTTTTTTATAAAAAACACCTTGTTTTTTAATCTCCATTAACTTAATAAATAGTTTTCACCATTAAAAACAAATTATGGTATTGAAAATTTCATTGTTAATGATCTAAATCACCAACGTTTGGTTACTCGTCCCATCCGTTACAAATCAGTGTCCCATCCGTTACATTGGAACATGATTTATTACTAGATAACGTTTATTATAATGATAAAGATAAGTATAAAACTGAAAACTATGCAATCTAATTAATAGGTAGTATTTTTCCTGTTGTGTTAAAGATATGGACAGAACTGAATTACTTCCATAAAGGGAATCATCACTTGCTACACTTCCTAATTGTGTCCCATCCGTTACACGTTTTTAAAACTCTTTTAACTCTTAAAATAATAATTGTATTTTTTAACCACTGGCATATTAATTTACATCAACTCTTTAAGCAACCAATTATGTTGTAAGTTTTTACTTTAATACCCATTATTTAACTTATACAGCTTTCTTTAGGGTAAAAAAAAACAGTAAAACTGTCCCGTCCGTTACAAAAGAATGGCTGATATATAAAAAATACATAATAACCGAAAAAATTTAAAGTTTGATCATGGAAACCATATAGATAAAAAAAATATTTGACACAAAAATACCCATTTAATTTATGATATATTTACTCCTTAATAAAAGGAAACAAAAATTATAGGCCTACCTTATTTAGGCTACAAGTGGAAGTAACATCATTTTTTGTAAAGCCGTGTTAAAGTTTTTGTTTTTGCCATTTCTGGGCAAGGCAATGTAACAAGACTTTCGAAATTCACATTAATTTAAAATAAACAAAAAACCTAAGTTATTTTCTGACAAAATCACTAAAATTGTTCATTATCTAAATTTTAAAAAATGTTCTTAAAACAATATTTACACATCACTAGCAAAGTGTTTTTAGCACTTGTGTCCACTACACACCACCACTGAACCCCAAAACAATTGTGGTGACATTCCTCTTTCTGGCAGAACCGTACACAAAAATTACCTTGGCTTTATTTCTTTTACCCCCACACTGAGTACTTCTGAATGTCTTAAAAAACACACACAACAATTCCTTTTCCATTCTTCCTGGTAGGTGTGTGCAGTCCATAGTTTTTGTATGTTGTCACCACACCGCAGCTAATGGGGCGACATGTCGCTGCTATACTGTCCACCACCTCTTTACCCAAAATCTGCTATTATACACACCATATATTGGGAAGCGTGACATTGGTGGTCCAGAGCAAGTTTTTCTCCTGTACGAAAATATAATGTATTCAAGACCATTCGAGCCATTGAATGCTGAAATGTAGCTTTCTTCCAGTAACTTCACTGTTTCGCCTTTCGTATAAAATATTTGTAAAGCAATCTGGTCATTCACCACCATGCCACCCATATATTTATTGAAGCTTATCAAATACTTCAGGTATTTTGCTTGTCAAATTACCAGTATGTCACCTTTTTTTTATTTTATCAACAGATTGGGCATGGCTTTTTGTTGACAGATAAGAGTACTGGATTTTTTTGTGTCCTCTTTGCTTTCATCCCAAGTCAAAAGCAATTTCATTTTGGCGCATATATAACTTTTGCCCCACTTGGGATTTCATCCTTCATCTCCATAGGGATACCTTTCCCTATTTTTTACGCAGGGTTCCTGTGGATGTAGCTGGCCTTACTATATAAATACCTAGCAATAGGTAATTGACTGTGAAAACAATTAGCAACAAAAAGATGATAGCCTTTCACAAGATAGTTTTCCAAGTGACCAAGCAATTTTTTTTATAACAGGAAAAGCCAATCTCTGATCCTCCACTTTTGTTAGTAGGCCTAGCAGACTCATTTTGAACTTTGGTAAACAAAAGAAACCTAGGCAGTAGTGTGTGACACTGTCACATAATCATCCATAATTTTGATACCCCAGCGACTATGATGTTTTATTGGGAAGGTATTGGTAAAAATTTGAGAGCGACATCGATTGGCTAATACACTTTCATCTATAGAGAGTTCACGATGTGGTGTGTAGTGTAACCTAAACAGTCCTGTTAGCATGTTTCAAACTATTGGTACAAATTTACCACATGGATCTTAGTTTGGTTCTCCTGGTTTACTCCAAAGAGGTTGGTTGTCCGCAATATGGAAAAATTGCAAACTAGCCTCCGAAACGATTGCGGACTAAACATTTTTCCTAACCAATGGAATGAATTGTGAGTCACTTCTATTCCAGTAGCTTTTTATAGTGGCCTTTTTTAGTTAGGCCCATGTTTAGCAAAACAGCGATAAAGCCTTTCATTTCTCCATGGGTAATGTTGGTCCATTTACGGACTTTAGATTGAGGCGTATTATTTAGGCCAGCGTGAGACTGAATATATTTTTTTTGGCATATTCATTTGTCATGTTAACAAAAATCGTCAACAAATGTAAAGTAAATAAAATATTGATGTACTCAACTGGCTTTGCATCACCTGGAGGGCACTGCTTAGGCCCAGGGTTTTCAAAATAGGGAAACTGAGTACTCCGCCTCCAGGATCATTTGATACATATCAAACTTTTTTCCTTAACAAATTTTGGTCTTGAAGTTCAGGTGGTGTACTAGGCCTACTTTGAGGCACATTAGTGTTAAAAAAATTTGTTCTAGGCCTACCTCTAGGTCTTCCCAGTAGGAGTAGAATCTCATTGCAACAGTAGGCCTAACCAGATGATGTTCCTGGTTGAGCAACGTCCTCATATGATGAATTTTCAAAGGTTTTCAAAAGTTGGGTCCTTCAACTATATCATCTAAATAAGTTAAACAGATAAGAACACTATCCACTTTCCTCATGCTAATTCCCCTTCCTGATTCAGAAGAAATGTTTTCAAGATATCCATCACTCAGAATCGTCGTCACTAATCACATCCAAAACCAATTTGCAACTAGGTTATTAATTAGTGTTATTTTTTCACTTACGGGAGACTTTGAACGATGTCTTTTAATACTCAGTTTGAAATCAAACAAATAATAAACTTCAACTTTAACTGCCGTAATTTACACTGCTTTTAAACCTAAAAGTGTGAAGAAAACGGAATAAGTTCACAACCACGTGATAATACAGCTGTCTGCAAACAAGCGTGAGCAGTCAGTCGGGACGAACTGCAATTGCTCAGTCACTAGACTGAACAAAATACGAAGTCAAACCATTACACAACTAATAGATTTCGATGCAAAATATCTTTGTGCACAAGTCTGTGAAATTTCAAAGCATTTGGTGAAATAGGTGGCAGTAAAGTAATTAAAAAGATGCACGTCCCGTTACTACTACGGACGTCGGTGAGGTTTGACGACCACTTTTTGTAACGACGCTCCGTATAGTAACAGGACGTCGGGGTTAAAAGGGTTAAAGGGTAAATTGTTATTTCACTCAGTTATATGCCTCAAATGCCAATGCAGGTTCCATAGGAAAGTCTTTCAACATTTAATCTTTGATTGTGGGTGCAATATAAACGGACTATCAGACATGTACCATTGCTCAGTGTGTGTGTACCTCGCAACTGAAAGCGAACTGAAAATAGATCCACCTGTATATATTGAAAGATCTTTTAACGAGCTTTGATATGGAAATAATACTGGGAAATTGTAAAGTTGTTTCTTAAATCTATAAATAAGGAAAAATATTAAAAATAAAAAACAAAACTGGTCATACATACAAGAATGTTTATCGAGGTTCCATGCTCAAAAGTAAGCAGAACCTGCCTGAAATTTCATCAAACAAGAAGAAGACTACTCGAAAGAAAGAAAGAAGAAGGTTTAAGTGGAGGGGATATCAAGGGTTTGTCAACATTCCACATGAGAGTTACCTGGAAGAATAGGTATAGGCCTACCAAGTTGCATTTGAGTTAGATATTTAAAGAGATTTCCATCCTGTTTTAATATTTATCATGTTCGTCACAGTTTCACTCCCCATGGTGAAGATTATGCGATTGTTTTCCATTGTTATTTCATATGTTGACTATTAACCCCTTAAGTGCCAACAGCCTAAGGAGATCAGCCTGTGGGATTTTTCGTAAAAGTTGCTGAAGGGTTGATTTTAGAGATCGAGAACCTGCTGGTATTTTTTGAAAAGTACAGAGGATCGACTAGCCTATATCAGCTTTTCTAATATTTATTATTTTGTTAACTAAATGGTAACTTATGGCATTACCCTATATTTAGTCTGATTTTATACGCTAATAAAGTCGCGCGGAATAAAAATTTGTTGATCATCTATATTTGAATTTAATTTGTTATAGCTGGTAAAAGCTAATTGCCAAATACAAAGAGACAACTGTTATGCCGAATGCAGATTCGTTCAAACAGTTTGCGATAATACAGGGCTTATCGAACAAAAAATGGTCGGCCTTAGTTTAGAATTTTTAATAACTCAGAATGGTCAATAAAAAATATTTAATTATTTTTACACCAAAAGATAGAAAAAAAATCGTATGTTTTATTTACATATTTAGTATGTTTTGAGGTGTGAGCCCCGCCTGTGGCACAACACACATCCGAACGAGATAACTCCACCTCTCATCCAGATTCTCTTTATTATGTCAAGAGTCACAGTTTGGTTCACTATTGAGCAACATCGGTGATTCAGTCCTTTCAATGTTTGCAGGCACTGGTTAGTTTGCGCGTAGACAATGTTTTTTTATGTAACCCCAAAAGAAAAAATCCAAAGGAGTTAAGACAGGCTATCTCGCGTGCTCCTTGGCTACGCCACGCAAGAGGACCACACCTCTACCAATCCACTCATTAGTGGAATCACGCACAATAAAGACTGAAATAAGTGGGTGCTCCATGCTTGTTGGAAAGTTAACAGTTAATCTTTTGTTCCCTTTCAATATCATTAATTTGTGGAAAAACATAGAATTCTAATTACACCTGTCCAAATTTTTAGTTCCACGGATTGGTTCTTCAGCAAAAAAAATGGGCCCAACAACCACGATCCTGCATGAGAACCGCGACCACAATGTTTACCTTGGGTGAATCCACGGACTTTAACTCAAACTCTTCATTGTGTTGTTGAGAACCCCTGATTCTACAGTGTTGTCGGGTAACAATGCCATTCATTGTGAAAGGATGCCCTCATCATTAAAACATATACCGTTGAGATAATTTGGAACATCGTCAAATGCGATTTAGCCTCTTCAAAGCAGCAAAGTCAACTTGTTTAGGTCGGTTTGTGCGGGCTTAATTTGATGCTGCAATAAGTTTTGTACGCATATAGGCTCAGACATTCTGTGAATCCAATATTGAGATGTTGTTTTTTGGTATTCCTAATTATTCGTAAACTGCGTCAAGCGATGGACTTCTTAGGGCTACGCCAGCACGACTGCCTCAAACATTCCACATTTGTATTGGATGTTCTAGGCCGGGCAAACGATGTCTTTATGTCTACACTTCCCTGTGTCTTTGAACTGCCTCTACCAATGAAGAATAGGTTTTATTAGTAGGTAGGTTAATGTCCATAAGTTTTTGTGTTAAACTTCGTTGCACAAGTCACTGACATCAATTCAGCATACCACAAAACACCACTGAGCTTTTTGCGGCACATTCGTCCATGATTGCCTACTTACTGGAATGGCGACAGACTATGCGCGCCAAGACCTGGGCACAATACCACCTTTAAAGGTAGCTCAGTGGCGGAATTCAAACTCGAACAATTCGCCTGCATTATGATGTTTGCTTTAGCACACATTGCTAAACTATTTCTTTTACAATAAAGAATAAAAATTAAGGCTACCTTTTTTTATGACCCTCTAGATGAAAAAAATCAAAACTCTGCCTAACGGATACTTACTTTTTTAACTTGGTAAGTTATGACTTGTTTCCACTTTAAATTTAAGGAGCAATATAAACATGTCCATCGACACATGTGTTAACCCTTTGGACGCCAACGTCCGTTGATCCGAACCGTCAAGGACTAGGTCCGAAAAACGCCTACGTTTGATCGATCAGCCGTTCGAGAAAATGCGTCTTTTAAAAGTTATATATTTGAACTTAGAAAAGTCTGTTTTAAAATGGTTAGGACTATTTTAGAAGTAAATAAGACTCTGTAATCAATTTTTAATGTTGGTAGTACTAATGACCTTCCCCAACTGTTTGTTTTATAGTATAGTCATGTTTCGTCCGAGAAATGCGCTAATCTCAATCTGTCTATCATTCTGACGTGTTATCAAATTGCCCAAATTCCAAGGAACGAAATTGTTCCTGTGCAGTAGGCTAAGTACAGTTCAAGGTGGAAGAAGAAGAAAAAACAAGAAAGGTATTTTTGCCACAAACTGGTAAAAACAAGTGTCCACCCATTTGTGTTTTCCCTGAACACACATGTAAATAAGTGACTGAGACAAAATATATATATATATGATATATATATATATATATATATATGATTGTAAATATATGATTATACTTTTTGGACAAAGAATTTTTCCCTTACTTTTTTTAAGAAAATCTATGATATAGACTTGTAGTAGTGAGAAGATGCTCTCATTTTAAAACTATGTATGAACAAACGTATTTCCTACTGTAAAAATAATTCTAGTGATAGTAAATTTTTTCTAATATCCACCACTATTCAAATTTTTTTTTTGTGAAACTATTTTTCAAACTTTCAGTTCTGAATCTTTGTGAACAGTCCCTTAGATATAAAATCTGTAACGAATAAATAGATCACTGATAGGTAAAAGAAATTTTTTCTCGTACTGATATTTTGGCCTAAAGTGAAATTTTTATGTAAACAAATGTTTTGGTTAGGCATTACCACATCATAAACAATGTAGTTCTAAATGCTATTTATAATAACACTATTCGATAGCGTAAATAATTCCTACAAAATAAAAAAAACATTCAATTAACATAAAAACTAAGTATAATACAGAGCAAAGCGTCATAGGTTACAAAAACGTCAAAACAGGGCTGATGGTTTTGGCAAGTACAGTTGGTTCGGGCGCTAGCGTGATGGTAGGGCGGTAGCCTTGGGCGTTGGTGTCCAAAGGGTTAAG